>NC_092808.1:21791060-22093376 GCF_040954645.1 Diabrotica undecimpunctata
ATGAAGAAAAATGTTAAAGTTTTTGAGTTGTAGCTTTACAGAAAAATATTACAAATATCTCACTTAGACCGAGTTACTAATGAAGAGGTTTTGCGAACACTTTCGAAAGAAACAGAATTGATCAATGAAATAAAGAAACACAAATTACAGTATTTTAGTCATGTGATGAGGGGAAGTACCAGCTGCTGGCAGTTATCATCCAGGGAAAGTAAATAGAGAAACATAGCTTTGGAGCAAGACGAAAGTCTTGGCCCCGTCATCTCAGGGAATGGTTTTAGTGGTCTTCAAAGCAACTTTTTAGGAGCTTTAAACAAATACAAATAGTCCTGGTGATCCCCAACCTTCGAAAGAAGATGGCACCTTAAAAAGAAAATAGTTTAAGAAGATTAATTGCAAGCAAGGTTAGGGTCTTAAAATATGCTAGGCTAACGAAGATAGAAGAAATGAATAGTTCAGGAATAGCGTTACTGTATATTCTATAGGATCAAGATCCATGATGCATGGAAGTTATATTGATATTATTGAGCTAAGTGGTGCTATCATCAAAATAATAAATACGGTACTAAAAATATTGAAATAGACATCTCTTCAGGCAAAAACATTGAAATGATTCTGCTGTTAAAGGAGCGTTAAACATAATCTTTCGTATACACAATTTTACATAATAATTATTCATTCGTGCGTGAACAGTTGTCGTGCTTACACGTGTATCTTAGAAGTTTAGTACAATCAATCGTTTTAAAAGACAATATTAATTATTTGAAAAATAGTTATAATTGTGGTTATAAGGGTGTTGTGAAAGCTTAGTGCATTCATATGGAAGTGGATGATGGGGGGAAACCCCCACCTCTACCGGATCCTCCAGAAAACTTAGATCTAGGAAATAATCAGATAAGTGGTTCAAATCATTTAAATGTAATTATAGATTCTCCTGCATTGAATCGGAATACTAAAGATAAAAAACATAAAAAACAAATTATATTAAAGGATAAGATAGTTGAGGCTAGTTCAAATCCAGAATCAAGTTTTTCCGTTCACAATAATAATGAAACGATCAAAAAAGTAAAAACAACATTTCTTTATCAGTCTACTGATATAGGCCCGTTTCAGATTTACATTGAAAATAATATGGATAATTATACAGGCCAATTAAACGCAATAAAAATTGGAGAAATAATTTTAACTTCACATCCGGAATTAGATAAAAAAATAAAACAAATTCAATCGATAGGGAGAAATCGAATTCGGGTTTTTTGTAAGGACTATTTGAGTGCTAATGTATTGTTAAAATCTCACATTTTAGAAAATAAAAACTTGTCTGCATATATTCCTAAATTTTTAATATTTCGATTAGGAATTATTAGATTCATTGATAAAGATTTACCAGTTGAATATTTAAAAAATAAAATTAGGGCCTATGATTTTCATTGTAAATTTGAAGTGGAATTTGTTAAAAGAATGAACCGAAAAGTAAAAAACTCGGATAACGAAACAGAATTAATACCTACAAGTACTATTTTGGTTTCCTTTAAAAGTCAAACTTTACCTAAGTATATAGAAATTAACAAAGTTCTTTACGAAGTAGAAGTTTATAAACAAAGGGTTGTAATGTGTAATAATTGTTACCGCTATGGACATATTAGTAAACAATGTCGAAGTAAAATCAGATGTCTTAAATGCTCTCAGAATCATGACACAGTTACCTGCTCATCAGACAAATTTGCAGTAAAGTGTTTTTCTTGCAATGGAAACCATTTTACTGATGATTTTAATGTATGCCCGGAGTACAACAGACAAGAAAAGATTAAACAAATGATGTCACAGACAAATTGTTCATTCAAGGATGCTAGTAGTAGTATTCCAAAAAAAAGTTATGCAGATATTGTATCTAAGCATCTACCTTCGAATGCTGTTGATAATAATATAATTAATTCTAATTTACAACAAAATTCCTCAAATTCAGTTAATGTTCATGTAACTTCAACATCGTCCAAGCCCGTTCCACAAATATCACACCAATCCAATACGCGATCCATTATCCAAAAATCGAACTCCCATTCATACTCTCAAGCCCAATTAAATAACTTAACAAAAAAAAGTAAAAGATCTTATCCTTTATCTCCCGATCCTACATTTTCAGCGCATCAATCCATTATTAGTTCAGTTAATCTTCCTTTTAAGAAAGGGGGAATTTTGAGTTCAGAACAATATCAGTCCAATATTCAAAATGAAAATAAATCAGAAAATGTCATAAGAGAAACCGAAAATAATGAAATTGCAAATGTCATTTTTCAGATAGTTTTATCAACCATAAATACAATAAAGAACAAAAATAAATTAGACATACAGGAAAACGAAATTACAAATATTATTAAAACTAGTTTAAATAACCTTTTTGAACATGGATCATATAACTCTATGTCAATGGAACCTTAAATCGGCAAATTCAAATAAAGAAAACTTACAATATTTGTTAAATGATCATAACATCGATATAGCTTGCTTGTCAGAAACTAGATTTACATCCAATAAATATTTTAATCTTCCAGGTTACAACATTGTGAGGGATGACCGTTTAGATCGCAATGGCGGGGGAACGGCCATCCTTATTAAATCAAAACTTTTGTATACAGAATTACCTATCTCTGTTTTACTACCTAATTGTAATCAATCATCCATTATTTTAAAATGTAATGATAAAAAAAATATTACCATTGTATCGCTTTATGTTCCACCAAAAACTAAAATTTCGTTGCATATTTGGGATCAATTCTTTAGTTCTTTTAATCCACCTGTAATTTTTACGGGAGATTTTAATTCACATAATATTGCCTGGGGTGGGCCAAACACAGACCACTATGGCATAACGCTTATGAAAGCTCTTGACCGAAATAATCTGGTATATCTCAACGATGGATCACCTACATTCATAGGAAATTATTTGCAATCTCATTCTGCTATCGATCTGACAATTTGTTCTCCTTGTATAAAACATTTACTATATTGGGACACAATAAAAGATCTTTATGGATCTGATCATCTACCATGCATTACACAAATATATTTGGCACCCAAAGTTAATAAATTACTATCTTGTAGAAAATGGAATATTAAAAAGGCAAACTGGGATATATATTATATGCAGTTTCAAGAACAGTTCAATGAAACAGAAGTTGGTGATTACAATTCTTTTATAAGAATAACTGAAAATGCAGCAAATCTTTCTATACCTAAATTTAAATCAAATAAAAGTTCAAATAAAAATAAACAATGGTGGAATGAAAAATGTCAATTTCTAGTACAGAAACGAAGAAACAGTTTGCATAAATATATGAACAATCCCACACTAGATAACTTGTTAGAATATAAAAGAACTGATGCTATAGCAAAAAAAACCTTCAAACAAATAAAAAAAAATAGTTGGGAAAATTATTGTAAATCTCTCAGCAGATCGGTACCTCTTAAGAATATATGGAAAAAGGTAAATAATTTTAAAAATCGAAAATATTCAAATCAAAATCAATCAGATCATGATGAATGGCTTGCTGAATTTCACAGCATTTTAACCCCTCCATATGTATCCCCTGACCCAACCTTTCTTGATTGTGTAGATATAAGAGAACATAGTATTAGTGGACATTATCTCACCAACCAGTTTTCACTTCAAGAATTAGACATGGCATTCAAAAAATCTGCCAATACAGCTCCAGGTTCTGATAATATACATTATCCTATGTTGTTTAAACTTCCTAGATCAGGAAAAATTTTTCTTCTAAATCTACTAAATGATATTTGGTTAAACAAAGTCGAAATACCGTCTCAATGGAAAAATTACATTTTAGTTCCCATACTTAAGCCAGGAAAACCAAAAAATCATGCATCATCATATAGGGCTATATCTTTAGCATCATGTGTTCTAAAAACATACGAAAGAATGATAAAATCACGACTAGAATTTTTTTTGGAATCTAATAATCTTATTCATAGTACTCAATTCGGATTTCGAAAAAAAAAGTCGACATATGAAAACCTGGCCACTCTCATTACAGATATTCAATTATCACTCTCCAATGACCAGTCAACATCAGCTTTATTTTTAGACATAAAAGGGGCATACGACAACGTGAAATTAGACATATTATATAAAAAAATGTGTCAAATGGGAATTCCCCAAAGTCTATCTAAACACCTATATACTCTATACAGTAATAGAAATTTATTTTTCAGAGAAAACCACTTATTCTCTGAATGCAGACAAACATCTATGGGTTTGCCACAAGGTGGTATATTAAGTCCTATACTTTATATTATTTACTCAACTGATTTAGTTGTTGACATCCCACATAATATATCAGTTTTGCAATATGCTGATGATATTGTTATTTACACTCGTCACAAATCCATCGAGATAGGTCATAATCAACTCAATTATGCAATAAGAAATTTAGATAATTGGATTTTCAATAACGGCTTATCAATTTCCGAAGAAAAATCAGTATTAGTTACCTTTACGAGAAAAAGATTTCGGTGTCCTCACCAAATAAAATTATCAAAATATTTGTTTCCTTACAAATCTTCCACTAAATTTTTAGGAGTAATTTTAGATTGTAAATTAAATTGGAAAGAACAGATAAATTATATAATCAAAAGAACAGAAAATAGTGTTAATTTATTAAAAACTTTCGGTCATTCCTCCTGGGGAGGGGATCCAAAAATAATGTTACTATTTTATAGAACACTCGTTAGATCTATTTTAGATTACGGATCTTTATTTTACCATTCAGCTGCAGAAACAAATCTTATAAAAATAGATAAAATAAAAAACAAATGTCTTCGACTCAGTATTGGATACTTGGGAAGTACGCCTGTAGACGTTATGGAAACAGAAACATGCGAACCGCCATTGAATCTTCGGAGAAGATTTCTATCGGACAAATTCGTGTTAAAGTTAAGAAGTCAGAAATCCAAGTTATTGGTTAAAATATCTAGTTTAGCTGGTTTGGTTTTAACATCTAAATATTGGGATAAGAAAAAAATACCATTATTAGTTGAAAGTTTTATTACCAATGTACAAAGATATGAAGAACTTTATAAATCCAATGGAATCCCTTTATGGAATTATTCTTATGAAATGTTTCTTTCTCCAGTTAAGACCCATATTAACGCTCGCTATTTGTGTCAAAACAATATTATTATACAAAAAGAATATTATCGGGATTGTATAGTAAAATGGAAAGAGTATGAAAAAGTTTATACTGATGGGTCTAAATCGGAACATGGAGTTGGCTGTGCAGTTTATTATCCTTCCAAAAATATTAAGTTGATATACAAACTATCAGATATGATGTCAATTTTCAGTGCTGAGCTTATTGCCATAAAATTAGCAATTAATCTGTGTTTAGAACAAGAAGAAGATAAATTTGTCATATTTACAGACTCTAAAAGTTCGGTAGAAAAACTTAATAATCTATGTTTGAATCCTAATTTAAATTACATTCTTCTTGATATTTTGGAATTGTATCAAAATGTATCAAGTAGAGGAAAACAAATTTATATATCATGGATAAAAGCCCATTCAGGTATAGAAGAAAATGAAGAAGTGGACTATTTTGCAAAATATGGTGCAAAAAATGGAAGAATACTTAGATTAAAAATACCAGAGTCTGATTTTATTCCAATTTTTCGAAAGGAACTTAAGGAACAGTGGCAGATAAAATATAAATGTGGAGACAAAGGACAGTTTTTTAAGAATATACAACCAAAAATAAGGGACAAACCATGGTTTGAGAATACACGTAATCGATCAATTATTCGGATAATAAGTCGAATGCGCTGCAATCATGCACTATTTCCAGCTTATAAACATAAAATAGGTTTGTTAGATAATAATAAATGGCTATGTGATGAAATTGCCGATTTACAACATATTCTTTTAGAATGCCCGTTAAAAAAATTAGAAATTGATCAGTTCTATCAAAATTTAATATCGTACAAAATGAAATTTCCAATAAATGTTTCAAATCTATTGACATTAGAGGATAATAGTATCTACAACATCATATATCAGTATGTAAAATCTACTAATATTACTTTGTAAGCAGTATTGCGACATATGAATAAATTTGTAAGCCTAAAACGAAAAAAAAAACAAACAAAAAAAAACAAAAAAATAAAAAAAAAACAAAAAAAATAAAACAAAAAAAAACAATATATACAAAAACAAAAAAAAACAATATATAAAAAAAAACAAAAAAATCAAACCGATAAATGAATAATATTAAATAATAAAAAAAAATACTAATAAAAAGAAATTAAAAATAAAAATAAAAGAATAGTTACAACGTTATATATATACTGATATCAAAAAAAAAAAAAAAAAAACATTAAAAATGAAAATAAGTAACCAAAATATTTAGGCATTTACTAACACACTAAAAATATTGTATCCCAATTTAACATGTATAAAATATTAATATGTATATAATGTAAACAATGGAAATGGATGATAAAACTATGAGAAAACTTGACTGGCCTTTTGGCTTTGCCAGTGCCATTAACTTAGGAAAAAAAAAAAAACATAATAATTATTTGACCGTAGTAAACGTTTTCCAAACAATAAACATAAATGAAACGACTCGAAATAAGCGAAGTAAGTGCAAAGACATAACGACAGGTTAGTATACCTCCGGTTCAATTAACTGTAACCTCTCTTCTTTGTAATTAAAGAAGCCCCTGGATCGATAAAATAAGAGATGAGATCGCTATGACCGCAACAGAAAAACAAATGAGTTTGCTGGGCGTGGGCGTGGCGGTCGTAAAATAATCGAATTTGTAAAGCACGAAGTTGATTTTTTAACTTTATTTAAAGACCAACATTGTTAAATGGCTTTAAGATGGTTCGCGTTTGGAGCATTCGCCAAAAAGTGAAATTGACAATGTTTTGCACAGTTGATGCAATGATGAATTTAATGAAAAACCTTCAAATTTGCATTTAGCTACAAAAAATTAGCACTGTGACGATACTCAAATTTCTTAAGTACTTGCGAGTTCAATTTTTCAAAATGTCTAAGAGTATTTTTGTGTAACGAACAGAAAATTATAATGATCTTTTTGCTTGCCTTTTGCCTGGAATATTGTAGTAAGTTGCGAAGTTATTTTTTTGTTTTATGACATCTTGCACTATACGACTTTTTGTTATACCGCAGAGTGGTTTTTGTCTGATTCTTCCAGCTTTCAGTTTCTCTTCTAAGACTTTCTATAATCACCCTACTGGCAATTTCTTCATGCCCTAGCACCAGTTAAAAAGTTACTTTATGTTTCACTAGTTGCTTAATATACTGTTTGCAGTTTTCTGTAGTGGACCTACAAGTTGTAAAATTAAGAGCTTTTATTGCAGGTTTATTTCTTCTTTCAACAATCCCACTACCTTGTTCAGCAGATTTTCTAATTCTTGTTCTCTTCCGGCAACTAATACCGTATTGTCGGCATATCAGATGTTATAAAAAATTCTTCCTTGTGCTTTATTCACAGCTCGTACAAATATATCTAAGTATGGATTGAATAATGGCGACAGTATACAACTTTGTCTAACTTCCTTTTGGATTTTTATGGTCTCAGTGTCCCCATCTCTGTTCTAACAAATGCAGGTTGGTTCCAATAGAGTTTACGTATTATGTTTATACCATTAGAATCAATGTTTTTGTTGTTGAAAGATTCTAGTTTTCGTCCTTGACTTTATCAAAGGCCTTTTCATAATATATGCATTATTTTGTTGATTGTGACATTTTTGCATGAGCATAATTAATCTAAACAAGGATTCTGTGAGTTCCCATACTTCTCCTCCTCCTTATTTCTTAAGCCCTTGGTAGGGAGTGGTGACACTCTAATTATTATTAGTTTGCTGTCTTCATTGGCAACGATCCTGTGCTATATGGACGGCTTCATGTAGGATTTTCCCACCAGAGTTTTTATTTGGTCTGCCTATCGTTTTGGAGATCTTCCTCTTGGTCTTCGGCCTTATACCTTTCATTTTTGCTACTAATAGTTCCATGGTTCTTCTCCGCACTTTTGTGAATTATTTTTAGAAATAACCTTAACATATGGGATATGAGACTTCTTAGTCGAAAGTCATACATTTTTTGGCGTTGTTGGATTTAGAAAGGGAAACAAACGTAGATGTTAGCAAATCTTGTGAAAGTTTTTGTATATATTATTGAAGATTGTCGCAAGAGGTCTAAGTTGTCTTCTTCTAAGAGTTTTACAATTTCACTGTGAATGTTATCGGAACTTGGGTTTTTCTCTGGCCTTCATTTCTAATATTTCATCAGTTTTTCATGTTTTTTTGCCTGTTCATTTTTGTTTTTCAGATTGTCTTCAGTTGGTTTAACTATAGTTTTTAATTCAGACCACAACTTGTGAGTATTATTTGATTATTCTCTCTCTTCGCTTGCCGTATTCCTATTCTTCTCGACATTTTTGATCAGTGTAACGTGGTACCTTTTGCTTCGGTTAGTCTTTCTTCAGTAAGGCCATTTAGTTTATTTTTAAATTTGGCTACAAGCAAGATGTGATCGGTGGGAACCTCTGCACCGTGAAAATTTTTTGAATTTATTATGCTATTTCGGTATCTTTGGATTATTATGTAGTATATCTGATTTCTGATGCAATTTTTTTTATTGTCTTGTGGTAATTTCCGCTCTTCATATCCATATTCTTCACCAGAATGTAGTTTTCGTTTATTTAATTTTATTCTTCGGCGTCCCAAAACAGTTATTCTTTAGGTATAGCTGACACACTGTATGTTAATTTATTTTTGCAAAACAGATTTATTTTAATATCATAATTTGGTTTTGAAAGAGAAAACACATAAAAACACTGATACTTCATAACACAGTTTGTTCAAAGTCTCTAACGAAATTCAATTAGAGCAGCCATTAAAAATTGAACCAATCAATGTCCGCAACGTGAATAAACCAACCATAAATTTGTCTTCAATCTCCTCAACAAACAATAATTTCGTCAGTGCACTCTATCACGAAAAGAATAAATATCGCCTCAGTTGTACCAGAGGCATAAATAACTCTCAGTTGCGTGTTTGAGGCGTACGTCCCTGCACTTAGAGAGGGCAGGACGGGGTGTGATAGCCAGAGCATCACGTTATGAGGCCTGGACATGCACCCTTGACGAGAACCTGCCAGCTGACCCAAAGAAAAGCGTTTTCTCGCCTCCTGAGGTGCCAAACTAATTAAACTTACACTCCCTCTGACTAATATCTGCTAGGCCAGTTTCTACCAATACCATTTTCTCCAAATTCGTTTAAGAATTTTACAAGAAAACAAAATATTTCTATTTTCTGTCTGTTTTTGTATATTTTTTATTGCTAATAGAAGAAAACAAAAATTCTCTGACAGTATGTAAAACACAAAGCATGATCCCACTTTAATTCTCGATCAAATGATAAAAATTCGAGAACAATAATTTTCTTTAGATAATATAATAACAGCACGTTATTTGTAATTCCTTTAATAAAAAGTAATGGCAACATTGGCAATTAAGTTTATTGAGCAATGGTCAGAATTACCATTCGTGTTGTTCCTTTCAGTAACAGTAAAAACTAAGACCAATTTCCAATAGAATTAGACACCGGCCTACAAATTGACCCCTGAAAAAACCTCCCTTCGCCACGTAGGTGCCAACCGTTAATTAAAGTTGCACTCCCCAATCCCACTTCTGACAGTTTCCGATCCCGTTTGTGATTCCGAAATTATGCAACGCGTTGAGCTGCGCCAAGGGTTCGCAATTGTTATGTGTTGATCAAGGAAGAGACGATGGGCTATTATGGGTAATTGTGGGGAGGCTATTGCTTTTTTAACCAAATACCCGGGGTGATAATGGGCTCTGATTACATCTCACCGTCTAGATTAATTCCGATGGCGGCGTTGTTATCCAGTTACGGTTTTTCCTCGCGAATCGTTACAGCCAATTTCGCAGCACAAGACTAGGTGATTGCTCCGATCATATACAACAAGCTATTCTGCGTCTAAATATTAATGTTTTCTCTCTCTTTTGATGACATTCTTAAAAATAACGTGTAACAAGCAAAAAAATGCACTAATTAATTAATCTGCAAGTCTAGGGAAGAGGTAAAAGATGTCGTATAGGAAAAATCGTCTGGAAATCTACATTAAAGTTCGTCTCAGATTAACAATGAGATATAAAGCCGTGAACCTAAATATATGAAATATTAATGACAAAAACAAGAGATGAAATACGTGTAAGAGTTGTTTGAGAAAAAAAGTATAACAGTACAAAAATTAAGACAAAATTCTGATAAGAAGAAATATGAAAAGGGCAGGCAAAATCTTTGGCAGTAAATCCACCCAAAATCATAAAAATACACCCTTAATGAAGCCAAAGGATGTAGTGCAATCGTGATTAAAAATAATATAACGTATGGTCCTTAAGTTTTGGGAAAAATTTCACCTGATCTGATTGAGAAGCAAAGTGCATTTAACAAAGAAGGCCATGGAATTGAAATGTCATCAGTTATTGACATTTAATAAACAAAGCAGAATATTTTGGTTTGTGCTCTGCAAAATGTCTTATAAAATTGATATTCGTCGAGGTGTTTATAATATGGTTGAGCGAATGTCGAAACGAGATATTGTTAATATTTATCGAGATCAAAACATAAGCAAATCGACAATTTATCGCACAATTAGAGAATGTGAAGAAGGGATACCATGTGTTAACTTGCGTAAAAGTGGCCGACCGCGGATTTTGAACCATATAAGACAGGCAAGACTGATTGAAGCAGCTAAGAACAAAATTGGGGTCTCACAGCGAAAACTGGCCAGAAGATTTCATGTTGGAAAGACTACAGTATACAGGACCCTATCGAGTAACAATATTATCTACCGGAAAAGAAGGAAAGCTCCAAAATACACAGAGGATCAATTAGAGAGAATTCCCAGATGTTGCCACGCGTTAAGGCGAGTGCATTTCGTCAACAAGTTGATCGTGATGGACGATGAAAAATATTTTACTTTGTCCAACTCTGAGATGAAGGATAACGATGGGTTTTACACGAACGATTACGAAAATGTAACTGATGAAATAAAATTCAAAAGTAAGAAAAAAATTGAGGACAAAATTTTGGTATGGTGTGCAATTTCTGAGGCTGGCTTTATCTCACAGCCCTACATTGGTGATGTTCGAGGCGAAGCCTTAAACGCAAATATTTATATTTAAAGATGTCTCTCTAAATTGCTTCAGTTTGTGAACACACATCATGCAAATGATCAAATAGTCTTTTGGCCAGATCTTGCTTCATGTCAGTACGCTAGGATCACAAAGGACTGGTACGAAACTAACAACATTACCTTTGTATCGAAAGCAGACAATCCCTCCAACCTACCTCAGGCTCGTCTATTTGAAGAGTTCTGGGCAATATTAAGTCGGAAAGTCTATAATAACGGATGGGAAGCACAAAATCAGGAACAGTTAAGACGCCGCATATATACAAAAATTAGAGAAATTGACGCCGAGGTCGTCCAAAGGATGATGCAACGTGTCAGGGGAATTATTAGGCAAATCGAAAATAATAGTCCCTTGTCTGTCATTTGAATTTTGATTTATAATAAGGATAGTTAAGTTAAATTGTTGAATAATTTAATAAAAATGTAAGATTATTGTGGTCAGAGTTATACGCTTTTGAAATTTTTCCCAAAACTTTAGGACCATATGTTACTTCATCACGAAGAGTAAGAATATAAAACGGCACATCTACAAACGACTACGGCATCTGCAAGAACGTAGTTTGTAAAGATCTTGGTATAGATAATCTCCTTGATGATAGGAGACTAGAAAGTAGTACTGAACAGATGTAAAGAACATTTTGTTTGTTTGATAACTAGGCTTAGGAAAATATGCAAAAAAAGTAAAAAATATGCGCTAAAATATGCACTAATTTACCCAAAAATTTGCATTAAATATGCATTTCTTTTAGAAAATATGCATACTTTCAATGGAAACATGTATTTAATAATGTTATATTTGTTAATTAATTGTAATCAAAGTAGTTATGGAATCAATAAATGACCAACTGTTTTTCAAAATTTTTCAATAAGAAATTATGGCTTCTATCTGTGTACATGTATATTTGTAAATTGAGAAACTTCTTTCCACATCAACGGATGTTACGATTAAGATTCCTCAATTAATACTTTGTGGTATTTACAACATTTATTGAGGTGGTATTTCATAAAAAACCACACACATACTACTCCTCAGACTTCTCTCATTTTAAACGAATTTGGGTTAAATCCCAAACACCCTAAAACTTCCAGTCAAAATCGCGAGCTCTTCCATTACGCCTTCACTCCACTAACTTACAATTTCAAAATATTTCCATTTCGGTAAAAACCCTCCCAAGTTTTTTTTAACTATTTATTAAGATATATTTAGTATGCGTTAGGCTGTGCATTAGCTGTGAGTCATATATTACTTTAAAAACAAGTGAAAAAACCACTTTCCGAGAATTTCGCGAAGAAAAGCTTGCAGAGATTTACACTGTTAAAAGCAGGCGACTGTAATTTATCACGAAAATTTAAAATCTTAAGATATACACTAAATATTTTACTGCTCATAATGTGGAAAGGTCTAAGAGGCCAATCGACTAAATGATTTAATATTATAAAATGAATAAGCAAATTATATATACATGCATACCTTGTACAACAGTCGTTATTTTCCTAAAAAAGAGTAAAGGAGACAATAGACTTCATAAATTGCGGAGTTACAATACATTCTCCATTCATTTTGAATAAAGTCACTTCAATTGACCATCCTATCTCAATTCTTGTGTATAAAAGGTTTCGAAAAAACATACAGCACATATTTTTATGCTATTAAACCCTTCTAATCTTCTGTAGAGAGAATAACTTTTAATATAATTTGTAAAGATCTTGGTGTAGAAGTATTAGTGCTAAAGCCTACTGTACTTTTGATTTCTACAATTTTGATTCGCCGTTTGCTATTTTTATAAGGATGATAATGATTGTAATAGGTACAACTATAAAACCCATGATTAAATGCATAATTAAAAATTAAAATCAAAGAAAGGAAAAAGTGTGGGTGGATTGGAAAAAAAAAGAAAGAAGGAAATTAGGATTAAGAAGACACTGTGGAAACTTGAAGTTTCCACAGTGAGAGGACAAATAAATCTGAATGACTATATAGACATAAACTATAATTATAGAATCAGTTAATACCTGTACGAAGATAAAAGGAGAGTGGGCGAAAGAGTTAATTTCGGTGTGAATTTCAGTGAAAAATGTACTTTTTACAGTGTACTTTGCTGCACAACCTTCTCGATTCAATGATCTCGGCTTGGAATCTATCAGTCCGCATTATAGTTACTTACAACTTTTCTCATATTTTAAGCTCTAAAAGCACTCCGATCTAATGCCGCCGCATATAATGGCGGCTGCGTAATAATGGAGATAAATCAATAAGTGCAACGGGTCTTCTCCTTCGGTTTCTCCAAACGGGAAACTCACGAAGTTCGATCCAATTCCAAGGTGGTCAAGCGAATTGACATTTTACCTTAATTGAACGGGATAGTGAGTAATCATTGTTTAATATTAATAATGAATGTATCCACTATGTGAAGTTTTCCCTTAATGTCATTAAAGTTTATCATAATGATGTTTTTCTTTAGGTAAAATTAAACAATACTCAATTTGATTTATTAAACAATGGTTTTATTAATATATATTTTCCTTTGTACCTATTTGTACTCAAGTTATTTAATATAAGTTGTAGAGAGATTAAACAAAATCGTATACCTGTCAGATTTAATGTGTGTCGTTTGTTACTAGTTTTGTGATGATTTATTTTTAAATATAACAGCTCTTTCGGCAATATCTCTGAAAGAAGGTTTAACGTATTATATGTGCCGTTGATAGGGAACGTTTAGGCATTTTATTCGCTGTCATTCGTTCTACATGATCCAAACATCTGATCCTTTGCGAATTGACGAACCTGGTAATGTAGGTTCTTTGAACAAACCCATTAATTCGTTGGTGGTTTTTCTCTCCGACTCGTCTTCTGTCTTCCTTGCTCACAATAGACGTCTCATTTTTGTTTTCATCTTTCCAGAGTATCCTCTTTCTTCTTATCTTACTGTGTGTCTAATTACTGTTTCATATATTCGGAGTTTGCCGTGCTCCCATTTCTCTTTTCAATTTTCATCGAATACTACACCCAGGTGTTTAAAATTATCTAAAATATTTTTTTTTCTTCTGTCCCTCCCATGATCATGGCTAAGATTGCCATGTACTGGTACTCATTTTTCATGATTGTTCCTTTCACCTTCATGATGCAACGTCTAATTACAATTTTAACACTAAGGTGAATAATGCAGTGGATAAAGGATCTCCTTGTCTCAAGCCTTTTGCAACCGTAAATTAATCTGAAATGTGACCGAGCCAAGCAATTTCATAGAGTTATTTAGTGTCATTTTTACTAGTCATAAATTTTTTTTGGTATACCTAAATGTTCCATTGCTCGATACAATTTGACTCTATCGACTCTAGCTTGTCTAAAATATGTCCTTTCTAAATCTCTCTCAATTTAATCTTTTTCTTTATATTCTTCCCAAGATTTTGTATACAGTATCTAGTAAGACTAAACTACATTCATTTTACATATTCCCAATTGCCAACAGAAGCACGTGAAAGCCAAACAGGGTCGTACTGATGTGTGTCCCATGATTTTTAAAAATATTTACTTTTGAAATTATTAGTGTAAGAATTTCTTGAAATTTAATCATTAAATCACAATTAAACTAAACTCTAAAAAATAACACGACCAGTAAATAACTTCTAAATATAACACAATATATTAACTTAAAGTCAACACGATACAATTTGAATTTAAACATGCTGGCAAGTTTGGATCTGTAACATGAGAATCTGTCTGGCTTAAGGCAATAAATTATATTTAATAGCCTCTTGACGAATGAGACAGCGAATCTCAACACGTGCGTTTGTTGTCACATGGGAATTTGCTAAACGAATGAACTTTTTACCTCTATATTTGTCTTACTTCAATTTGTGTCCTTGTAGAGCATGTCTGCTCTATTAGTTAATTTATCCTTATCTGCAGTTGATCTCCACCAACACCAAACTTGATCATATCTAAATCTTGAATATGTCAAATAGGTAAAAAAATAAGAATAAGACTTATAATCAATTGATTCTACCACCAACGACCGGCTTTGCATACTAGTATTTGCTATGCATCTTCAGGTACAGCACCCTTATTAGGGTGCTGTATGGTACAAAATATATAGCCATTATGCCAATATTATATGTGTGTGACTTTTATGAAATATGAATTTAAATTAATTAAACAAAAATTAAGTGAAAAATGATTTAGTGAAAATTGAAATTAAATAAACATTACCTAAATGCCGATACAAGGATTATTATTAAGTGTTTGAGAAAACATAGTTTCAAATTCCGTTATGGTAAAATTATGGTTAGTGAAAACCGATGATTACCTGTTACATAACCTAACCTAACCTAAGCTAACCTTACCTAACCTAACCTATTGATAACTCTTGCACACAGACACACATCTTATTTTGGAATACTGCATATTTGTTTCTTTAGTAGTTTTGGCGTTTTATCTAATGATAAAATTATAAGAGGAAGATACTGCGAGAAAAGATAGAGCAAGCGATAAAAGGCAAAATCGGGGAGGATCAGGCAGGCTTCACGGCAGGAAGATCATGCATAGACCACATATACACACTGGAACAACTGTTGGAAAAGAAAAAAGCAAAAAATAGAGATATACACTTGGCATTTGTGGACCTGAGAAAGGCGTATGACTCTGTACCAAGGTCAGAACTATGGGAGGCAATGTACAAATTAGAAATACAGACGGAGCTCATAGAAGCTACAAAAGCTCTATATAAAGAAAATAAAGTGTCCATTAAAATGGGAACAAGAATCATAGGAGACTTCACCACAACAAAAGGGCTCCTGCAGGGTTGTTCCACATCTCCAACCCTATTCAAAATATACTTAGAAAAAGCCTTGACTACATGGAAAAGAAAATGCGAAGGCATGGGAGTACCGGTACGGAACGAATACCTATATACGTTAAGCTTTGCAGACGATCAGGTAGTGATTGCACAAGACCAAGACGACCTCAGCTACATGATGAAGAAATTACAAGAAGAATATACCAAGGCTGGCCTAGATATTAACCTCGCGAAAACAGAGTACCTATCTACAAGTGAAGAAGACATAGAAGATCTACAGATTGATGACAACGTAACAATCAAAGGAAAGGATAAATTCAAATACCTGGGGTTTATAATCACGAAAAAGACAACAACAGAGGAAGAAATTACCCAAAGATAAGGACAAACAAGAACAGCAATCCACCAGTATGGTGGGATAGACACCTAAATATGAAGACAAAAACGCAGATTTATAAAACATTAGTGCGAAGTATTATGACATATGGGGCTGAAAATTGGATCATAAACAAGAAAAACAGCAGTAAGATAGTAGCAACAGAGATGGAATGCCTGCGAAGATGCTGCAGAGTAACAAGAATGGATAGGAGAAGTAATGACGAAATAAAGCAAAGAACATCAATAGAAACAGACATACTAACATATATAGAACAAAAAAGATTAAAGTGGTATGGACATGTAAGAAGAACTAGCGACAGCAGATGGATAAAGAGAATAACCGAATGGAGCCCCATAGGAAGGAGGAAAAGAGGACGACCCCGAAAATCCTGGAGGAACGAAGTAGACGACGCCATGAGTAAGATAGGCCTAAACGATGGAGAATGGAACAACAGAGAAAGATGGAAACGGTTGAGCGAGGGAAGGCAGTGAATACTGTAGAATCCCTAAATATATATATAAAATTATATGGGGAGTTTTGTTATTATGTGCAACTCTTTTTGTATATGTTCTCGATAAAGTTTTGTACTTATTTAATTTTGTACTTATCTGTCCGTAAGTTGTCTAGGTGATTCACTTAATTTGATAGTTGATTTGCCAGACCCTTCAAATGCGTTCAGAACTTTACATCTTTCTGCTTAAAAAATTTGTAAATCGTTAGTATAAAATTAATAGAATAGGATTATTCAAATTCCAATCTTTAAGAAAAGTATAAGAACAGTTTTTTAATAGTTTTTTTTATTGTTTAAATTTTATTTTTATATTTATATTTACATATGCATAATAAAGTTATGAATCTAGCAGACATCTGTCTACACATATCCAATCTCCTGTGAACAATATAAAGAATTTCAAAGCATGCATCATGTCTCCTAAGGATTTTCTACTATTGACTCCGATCAACGTTTATTTAAATCGTTATTTTTTGTACGCTGAACACTTTATCTTTCATCTAAAGACAGAGATTGGTCCCGGACAAAAAAGAAACAAAGCTACAGATCCGATCGAATCACAGGACCTCGATAAGGGATTAGACTTCTCGGAAATTTCTCTGTATTTGTTAATTCATCGTTACCAAGCAGCTTATATGCAGCGTCGGGTTAAAACCGAACAAACGTAGGGTATTTAAATATGTTTGATGAATTATTTGAATAGTGGACGAAATTGGAAGTTTGGAAAATCGTGATATATTGATTTTGTTGCTGGTTATCCGGTCTGTTAAATATCCATACTATCTTATTAAAGTTGCCACTCCGTTATATTCTTAGCAATAGCAATAACTAGTGTTAAACGCAAGAGAAATGTTTAAATGATTAAATAAAAAGTAGAGATTTTAAACAGAAGTGAAAAAGATAAAAGTGTCCCATCATTATCACCACTCTAAACTAAAAACTGACTACATAGTTATACTGGAAAGCAATACCTACAAAATCTTAGCTGAAAGTTACTAGATTAGTGCACCAGGGTATAAAAAAAAGTAAAGACCAAATAACATTGTTGTGTTGTGCCAATGCGTCTGGCAGATATTGACTGAAACTGACTGGAAACTCAAAAAATCATCGCACTTTTAAAAATTGAAGCCGCAGAATCTCCCAGTTCACTATTATAACCAACAAGCCGCCTGGATAACTTGTGACTGACAAATCTTCCAAGATTGGTTTAATGAAAAGTTAATTCCCGAAGTAAAATCTTATTTGAAAAAGGAAAAGTTGCCACAAAACGCGATTCTTCTTCTTGATAATACTGTTGCGCATCCCAATGAGGCAGCCCTAAGACTTGATGATGGAAATCTCTTTTTTGTTTTTTTCAGGCCAATCTTACATTCAGTGCTCAACAAATGGATAAGGGTGTAATTAAGATAATGAAACGCTTCTACCGAAGAGAGTTTATGATGAACTTGTTGGATGAAGTAGATCTGATGAAGTTTTGGAAATAGTGATATGTTGATTTCCGTACTTTTGTTCTCTCTGTCAAGTTTCAGAATTTGATTTAGGTAGATATATTGTTGGACTTGTTTTCTCTTGTTGCCATCGATGGTTTTACGTCTGGGGTCGTCTGTGTTTGTCATTGTTTTTGTCATAATCATTTTTAGGCCTGTCTTCGATTTCCTCCACCATAGTTTGTAATTACTAGAATGCGTTCGCTGTAATCACGATGTAGTTGGAGAAGCTAAGGTTGACATTAACGTTGATGCCATATGTTGACCAATTTGTAGTTTTAAAGACTCCTTCTAGGTCTAAATTAAACAGCTTTGACGATATTTCGTTGCCTTGCCGAACTTCCCCCTGGATGAGGATAGGATTTGTGTTTTCTTCTAGTTGTATTATCCTAGTTGCGTTTTCATATATTATGTATTAGTTGCCTATATCTATCTTTAGGTGACGTTACATGGCAAGTTTTCTTTTTTTTTAACACAATTGAGAATTATAAGCTGAGAACATGGGACAGAAATATTAAGGAAAATATATGGAAGATAAAGGATGAAAGCTTGTTAGCATAGAAAAGCCCATAAAGAAGTTAGAGAATTCAACGACAATAACAAAGACGCAAATATTTCCATGTCTTTTGTACATTAAAATATATGGTCCTTGCAGGGACAGCGTGACAAATGAATGGAAGAGCAGATACAACAATGAAATAGAGACTCTCTTCGGGAAAGGAAACATCGTAAGATACATAAAAGCCAATAGATTAAGATGGGCAGGCCACGTGGTACGGAGTGATGACGACAGACTGATTAGCAATATGTTTTGGGAAAGACCAGATGGTAGAAGATCGACAGGAAGGCCTAGAAAAAGGTGGAAGGACGCAGTCAGGGAAGACCTGGAGAAGATGGAAGTAAGGCCATGGGAAATAATAGCACAGGATCCGAATCAATGGAAGGCAATAGTAAACGCGGCAAAAACTCACGAAGAGTTGTAAAAGCCAATGATGATGATGATGATTTTGTACATTAAAAGACAAAAAACAAAGTACAAGAAAGAAATACGCTTTATTAAGTTGAACCCTTTGAGCCTGTGAGACATGCAGATCACTTAGAAAATGATATATAAGTATTACATTCATTGGGGTGAGAGGAGTCCGAGTAGATCATGAACCACTTCACCTCGTCCCAATGCTCCAGACCATTATCTGTCCCCGAGCACGTTGATGCGTTATAGAGGCTACAGATCGGTAAAATACTTGGTACATGGGAGTCCTAGGTACCAAGGACTCCCACATTAAGTACTTCTCCTCGTTAGGCTGGAGAGCGTGAAAGGTATCATTGTAAAAGCATTGAAACGCTCATAGAAAGACTAAGCTCAAAAATTAGTTTCTAAAAAGATGGTGTCTACGTTTCTTGGACTTTACTCTTCTACCTGCTTTAAGCTGATGATGAAAACCAGTAGCTCATTGGTCCCTTAGTTACCAGATCACAATATTATTTTTAAAAGCGCCATTCCATCTTTATCCTTTTTAATAAATTTTTCTACACGAACATAGTTGTTTATACAATGGTCGTATTAATGTTTATATATATATATATATATATATATATATATATATATATATATATATATATTGTTATGATATGTAAAATCGAGAAAAATATTGGTTTGTTTAAAATATTTCAAAGTTCAAAAAACATTAAAATATTTCAGATAAGTAGGATAATATCCAACAAACATTTCGGAGAAGGAAAGTTATTAAAGTCTTGAATTACCTGTACTAAACAAAATGTAAAGCTTTGCATAAATTATTTCTTTGTTATACTCGAGTGACCCGCATAAGTTTAAGTGAAAACAAAAAGACAATTGAACGGGGTTTTCCAAAATACATTAATGCAGTGATTAAAGACAATAGAAGGGATTATAGAAAGTGGTTTTTGTTAGTTTTAAGAATTATAGAAAAATATTATTTGTAAATAAGTTTTAGGAAATTTATAAGTATAGGTAAAAATTTGTTTGTTATCGAAATGGAAAAATGGGGGAATTGTGACGAGTTGTGATTGGCGGAGATTGAAAAAGGTGGGATAAGTATGTAGGAAAAAGTTTAGCGAGATTGAGGAGAGAGAAAAGATAGTCAGTTGGTTTCCAAGTCTGTGAGAGGAACAGTGATTGTTCTCTGGTGGTTCCTGAAATGTAGCAAGCAGTAGTGTTGAATGTTAGTGAGTTTTTGTGGAGTTAGTGTATCTGGCAGAAGCTGAAGAAGCAAAATATTGTAAGTCATATTTCTCTACTTATATTCCAAGAGTCACTGTTCAGGCCAACGAGAGATTCAGTTTATCGTAAAGAGAAGATATTCCAAGAGTCATTTTTCACTCGGGCCAACGAGAGATTCAGTTTATCGAGAGGAGAAAGGCTATCATAATTTGAATGATTTGTGCTTTTGAAGGAGATCATTAAGGACGATATACTTGCAACAATCTGTGTAAGATTGCTGATTACATAGGGAGCGGTTGAGAGGAGATAATATAGTCTACAAGGAACAAGGATTTGGACCACTCATCATCAGAGAGAGATATTTTGTTTTCTGCAGTTTTTTTTCTTTTATTGATAACACAATTTTTACACTTAATTTAGAAAGGATATAAATATTTTGATTAGGAGAGTTAGAATAGTTCGGAATTTTGAGATTTCAATTAATATTGTTTGTACCATAAATTTTGATTGTTCACGTACGGAGAACAAAATTTTGAGAATCCTTATATGAGATTTGTTTATTGAAAACTTTTGAGTGTGAATTATTTCATTATTTTTATTTCAATATATAGTGTTAGATCATATGTGTTTTTTATTATTCCGGTATTCTCTGGACCTTACCTTTCACATGTAATAGCATAGATATTGAAGCACGAATTTAACCCTGAGATAAAAGAATTAAAAATTGTGATAGAGTCATAATCATATCATTTAAATAATTTTAATTAATCAAAAAAATTAATTAGCTAATTATTGCTTGGCGCACCAAGACTAAAAATATCACAATAACTGGCTTCCAAAACGTGGGGCTTGAAAATATCGCAGCTTTACATTTGAAGGAAGGGAAAGAGATCTGGAATAAGTACAGGTGATCCAGAGATAAAAACATATAACATTGAGGGAATTTGAATTTGAAAGTATTTTGACAATTTTTCCAGGGAATATAAATTTGATTTATTGATTGATCGTAGTTAGTGGATATTTACTGCTATTGAATTATTTGATTTTATTTTCTTTACCAATAGTACATTTGATATTTATTTTGAATTATTTGAATTTTACTGATTGCATATTTGATATTTGTCGTGAAAATTTAATACATTTGGGGAGAAATATTGTCGTGTTCTGAAACATATAGAGTGTTGTAAAATTTCACATTTGGCGGGGACAAAAAACAGTAACGAAAAGAAACAACATGTCGACCACAAGGAGTCAAAGCAAAATGCAAGAAAGGAAGGAGGATAACAGAGAAGAGGAAACAATTGTTGAAGAAGGATCGGATAATGAAGGAAATGTTACAATAGTTGAGGAGAAAAAAGAATTATCAGGAATAGAGAAAATATTACAACTAATGCAACTACAGACACAACAAATACAACAGACACAACAAATACAAGAATCAACAAAACAAACAATGAATGAAACAGCAAAGAGAATGGAAGAAAACCAACGGGAAACAAGACAAGCAATAGAACTAAATAACAGGAATATAGAGCAGCGTTTGGAAAACTATGAACAAGAAATTAAAGGATGTGTTGAGGGGATAAAGAAAGAACTGATACAACAGATAGAAGAAATAACCATAAAGAATGCAAAACAAGAGACAGAGATAAAAGATATCCAAAATACGATGAAGGAAATAAAGATTGTCCAGAAAAAGGAATTAGAACAGTTAGAAGAAAAATTTGAAATGGCGCTACAAGAAGACAGGAAGGACGTAGAAAGAAGATTAAAGCAAAATGAAAAACAAATGGCAGAAATTGAACTAAGAGGGGTAGAGAGAAAAGAAGTTATCATCCATGGAACAAGCGAGGCGAAAATACAATTTGGCGGGGATATTCGGAAAACACACCCAGTACCGTTTGTTAAAAATCTGAAAACCAAATTACAACATATTAGATATTTTGACGATTGCAAAGAAACAATTAGAAACCATTTGAAAGAAGGAGCAGCGTTATGGTATGAAAGCAAGGAAGATGAGTTTGAAAATTGGACAGATTTTGAAAATAAATTTCTCAACTATTTCTGGGGGAAAAATAAACAGAGAGAAATCAACCAAGAGCTACAGAATGGAAAATATCACGAAAAAATGGGAATATCTGAAGAAAGATATGCTTTGCAGATATATAACAATTCAAAATATCTAGAATACAAATATTCTACCGAACAGCTGGTAGAAATGATCAGCAGACATTTTGAGGAAACGTTGGAAGATCACGTGATTTTGAGAAACTATCAAGATATTGATAGTTTGTGCCAATTCCTTCAATTAAAAGAAGCGAAAAGAAAAGAAATGAGAAATAGAAGACAACATGACCAATATAATGGAGCGGAAAGAAGATATTCATCAAATCATGACCAGAGAAACCGACATCCCAGATCAACAAACGAATATAGGCCGAGAAATTACAATAATTACAATAGACAACAAAATTACGATAACAGGAATGACACACAACAGAGAACATATGAAAATCACAATAGGAATAGAGATACACAAAATCCTCCGAATAGGAATACTAACGAACAAAGGGACGATAGAAATAACCAGAGCTTCCAACAACAAAATAGAAGGGAGATGAATCATGTAGCAATAGGAAACGACAGACAAATTTCTAATTCTAATCTAATATTTTTAGATGCATTTATAAAACATAAAGCGATTAAAATTGTGATTGATTCTGGATCGGAGATATCGCTAATCAATAAAAAACTAGTAAAATAATTAAATTTGGACAGATTTGTGTATAAGATTCCTAGGGTTGATTTAGTGGGTGCAAACAATAAAAATTTGACGACAGTAAACGAAGGCTTGGGAGTACAGATAAGAGTGGGAAACAAATTCCATATTATGAAATGTGTGGTGATTGAAGATTTAAATCATGATATGATAGCGGGAATTGATGAATTGAGGAAAAAAGATATCACCATAAATTTTTCGGAAAATAAACTGGAAATCAGAGCAGAACCAGACAACACAGGAGAAGAAAAGCAAACAGATAGGAAAACAAATTCTGGAAGGATCAATGCACAGGAAAAACGCAAAGAAATCGATATGACTGTGGAGGATAAACCGAAAGTACAAGAACAAGATCTAACAGAAAAGAAAAAGAGAAGGAAGAAAAAGAAGAAGAGTTCGAAAAGAAAGCAGGAAAATAAGATGGAGACCAGAGAAAAACAGGAAATAGAAGGTACAGAAGAATTGTTGGCAACCGACGATAAAACAGAATGGAAGCAGGAAGAAAAAGAAGATATCATCAGAGAAATGAAAGGAATAGAAACATGGTGCTCGGAATACCAAAGGGAATTAGAGGATAAAAAGAAAACAGAAGAAAAAATGGCACTGATGGACGAGAATCCAGAATTTTGTGAAGAAGTATTATGGACAGTGAACACATGTGAACAAAAGGTGGATGAAAGAAAAATAAATTGTGGAAAAAACATGGAGAAGGAAATAGAGAAGATTTTAGAAAACCATGGAGATTTTGTTAATAAAGTAAATCAAGTGGTTAAAAATTATGAACTTTCTTCTAAGGGAAAATACTTGGAAAAATTTAAAACGAAAATATATCCAATCCCGTATAAAGACAGGCAATATACGGGGTATTTTAACATTCACGACATTTGTCAGTATCATAAGTAGATTTTAATAACATAGTGAAATAATTTGATCCTAGAAAACTTTTGTCATTTTTAAAATTTAACAAAGAGTTTTCGGCAGATCAAATGGCGGGGATTTGTTATGATATGTAAAATCGAGAAAAATATTGGTTTGTTTAAAATATTTCAAAGTTCAAAAAACATTAAAATATTTCAGATAAGTAGGATAATATCCAACAAACATTTCGGAGAAGGAAAGTTATTAAAGTCTTGAATTACCTGTACTAAACAAAATGTAAAGCTTTGCATAAATTATTTCTTTGTTATACTCGAGTGACCCGCATAAGTTTAAGTGAAAACAAAAAGACAATTGAACGGGGTTTTCCAAAATACATTAATGCAGTGATTAAAGACAATAGAAGGGATTATAGAAAGTGGTTTTTGTTAGTTTTAAGAATTATAGAAAAATATTATTTGTAAATAAGTTTTAGGAAATTTATAAGTATAGGTAAAAATTTGTTTGTTATCGAAATGAAAAAATGGGGGAATTGTGACGAGTTGTGATTGGCGGAGATTGAAAAAGGTGGGATAAGTATGTAGGAAAAAGTTTAGCGAGATTGAGGAGAGAGAAAAGATAGTCAGTTGGTTTCCAAGTCTGTGAGAGGAACAGTGATTGTTCTCTGGTGGTTCCTGAAATGTAGCAAGCAGTAGTGTTGAATGTTAGTGAGTTTTTGTGGAGTTAGTGTATCTGGCAGAAGCTGAAGAAGCAAAATATTGTAAGTCATATTTCTCTACTTATATTCCAAGAGTCACTGTTCAGGCCAACGAGAGATTCAGTTTATCGTAAAGAGAAGATATTCCAAGAGTCATTTTTCACTCGGGCCAACGAGAGATTCAGTTTATCGAGAGGAGAAAGGCTATCATAATTTGAATGATTTGTGCTTTTGAAGGAGATCATTAAGGACGATATACTTGCAACAATCTGTGTAAGATTGCTGATTACATAGGGAGCGGTTGAGAGGAGATAATATAGTCTACAAGGAACAAGGATTTGGACCACTCATCATCAGAGAGAGATATTTTGTTTTCTGCAGTTTTTTTTCTTTTATTGATAACACAATTTTTACACTTAATTTAGAAAGGATATAAATATTTTGATTAGGAGAGTTAGAATAGTTCGGAATTTTGAGATTTCAATTAATATTGTTTGTACCATAAATTTTGATTGTTCACGTACGGAGAACAAAATTTTGAGAATCCTTATATGAGATTTGTTTATTGAAAACTTTTGAGTGTGAATTATTTCATTATTTTTATTTCAATATATAGTGTTAGATCATATGTGTTTTTTATTATTCCGGTATTCTCTGGACCTTACCTTTCACATGTAATAGCATAGATATTGAAGCACGAATTTAACCCTGAGATAAAAGAATTAAAAATTGTGATAGAGTCATAATCATATCATTTAAATAATTTTAATTAATCAAAAAAATTAATTAGCTAATTATTGCTTGGCGCACCAAGACTAAAAATATCACAATAACAAAAATATCACAATAATATATATATATATATATATATATATATATATATATATATATATATATGTGTATATATGTATAGTTTTTTGTTTAATTTCTCTATTGCATTCTGCTGTATTATAAAAACAATGTTGTGGCACTGTCGATAATCTATGAATTATTAACACTTAATTCGTAATAAATTGTGCAAAATACGCGGATTACTTAAAATTTATTGCTCTACGAGATGTACGAATATAAAATACATAATATAATAAACTTGTCGATTACACTGATACATTGTCGGTGAAGAGCGTATGTTTAATGCGTTTGAATGGGAAAAATCTGTTGTAATACGCTCCTAGAATTTTTATTTAAATACACTCTGTTTGTAAACATCTCAAATCTCTGATTGGATAAAACGTGGAATTGCAAAGGTTATCGCTATTGGGTAGTTATATTGTACCGGTTGTTTTTCAAGCAATTAGCAAGAAATTTACAGAAATATGCATTTGATTATCAACAATTATTTATATCGAAATGCTTACAGTTTATTAATTGGAAAAATGCAACTTGCACAATATTTGTTAAGTTAAGTGTAATCTGCGGCAATATCTTTTCTAATTGCAGTAAAATACGCAGCGATCAGCATCAGGAATTACTAATCTAATCATTCTCTTCATAATTTACATATGAATTCAAGAATATTACAATTTTCAACGTTTTTCTTTGCTCAAACTTTTTCATTGATACTTGGTGTTCGATTCTCCACCTCTACTGCGTTTAAACCAGGTTCCATCTACTCGTTTTCTTCGTTTCTTTAAGATATTTTAGGAATCTTTATCAAGATATTCTAGACCTCTCTATCCGTCTAGTACAGGAAGCAATTCTATTATTTTTATAATCTCTTATTCGTATTCCCAATTCCTTTGCCTTTTTTCCACATTTTAGTACGTTTTCAAGTATATTTTAAAGATCATTGTGATGTTGAACATTCCTGTGAGAAACCTGTAAATTTTGGTTTTCTGCTTTTTTCTTTTCTAGTAAGGTGTTGTATTAGTTTATAAATGTGGTCTATTTTTGATTGATTTATGAGACGTAATTTTTATTCTATTCGTGCTTTATAGCACATGGTCTGGAATTTTTCTTCCTTACGTTTTTTCAGAAACTTTTAGGAAATATAATTTCAGGCTATGCCCTATAAACCCCGAATTTCAGCATTAGAAAACGCCGCGCCGTATGACAATACTATCTTAGTTTACTGAACTGAAAGGAAAATTAAACACAAAGCTATTTTCTTCTCTTCCTTCTTCTTCCTTAGCTTTTTTATTTTCAGGGGTCACTATTCCTTAGTCTGTGTCGCCACTTATTTCTGTCCATCCTCTTCCTAGTTTTTCCCCAAGCAATTCTGTGTCCCCAACCATTTATCTACCTCCTCCCTCTTCAATAGCCCTTCTCCAATTCTCTAACTTCTCCTCCAGCATATCTTTGCCCAACATCGGTTCTTAATAACAATCTTCCATCCGCACTCGTAATCTGTCGCACCTGGGTTAAGTCCTTTGATGATTTGTCCCTTGCTTTAGCAATGCTGTATAACCTTTTCATCCCCTCAGAGGTTTCCAACTCTTCATATTGCTATGCAGACGATGTTTCCTTATCACTAGCTACAGTGTGCTTTGCTTCACGCTTTTTGACCTTGTATATATCCTTATCTTCTCTCTTTTAGGTCTGTCATACCTTTTTGTAGCCTCTTTCTTCTCTCTAACCTTCTGCTGCACTTTATTGTTCCACCACCAAGTATCTTTGTCTCTAGGAGAGGCTTTACCAGATGTTTTTCCTAACACTTCCACTTCCTCTCCCACTCGCACCACAACTTTACTGTTGGCTTCCCACCAATCATTTACTATTCATTTCATCAAGTTCTTCCAGCACTCTACTCTTAAAGACTTCTTCTACACAGCACAAAATCTATCTGACTTTCCTTTCCCCCGTAACTATAGATATCATACTGGTCTTCAGTCTTCATAAAAAACCTATTAATGATAGACAAATCCCATGCCACTGTCTCATATCAAATCCCATGTCAATAATACTATTTCCTTCATCATTTCTTATTCCCATCCCCAAACCTCCGCGAACACGTTCTATTCCCGCTGTTCACCAGTATGTCCATTCAAATCTTCTTCTTCTTCTTAAAGTGCCCTCTCCTCAATGGAGGTTGGCTACTACAATTTTAAAATCTTCTCTATCTTCAGCTGTTCTTATTAGCTGTTCAAAATTTAGCCCTGTCCATTGTCGGATGTTTCTGAGCCATTCAAATCACCTCCAATAAAAAACTCAAAGCTATAAGGGATCCTAAATATCAACTAAAAAATCAAATAGAGTCATAGTTAAGGTAAGAAAGCAAGGCAAGTTACTTAAATTATTAATTGCGCAATTATTATAAAATCCCTATTTTCTTAATTCTATTGCCCTATTCATTAAATATCTTTAATGTGAAGATACCGTTTCTTCCAAATAACTCGCATGGACCATCGTATCCTTAAGGTTTTATTACTTTATATTGAATATCAAAGTGTGAAGATATTAAATGAATTTAATAGGCAACTCAATATTTTACGGCGTATTTAAATGCTCATACTAATCGATAAACTTAATTTTTATAGCCTTTTAATGATTTCCTGAAAAATATTCAGAAAATAAATACATGCATTTCTTTTTTATTGCTTCTCAACAATATTAAATTATATATATATATATATATATATATATATATATATATATATATATATATATATATATATAATAGGCTAAAAGGGTAGGAAAAAATGACAATCTTCGATACATAAACATCACAATGAAAATTTAAGCTACATTTTAAAAATAAACAGGGTTCGGCCGCCGACTGTCGGTTCCTTCATTCATCCGGAGGCGGCACACCGTTAGGGATTTTCTCTTAATCGTACTCGGTGGCAATGGGGCGGAAAATTTGATTTCGGTCGACACGGCAGAACGGCCTGACACCGGAATTTGCATAATCGTTTTCTACCGCCTCCCGTCACTGCCACTAATTAAAAATGTATGGCACGCCATCTCCTTTTTCCCAGTCAATATTTGATGAGGCGGCCCGGACCGTCCCCGGCAGTTGTCACTGTCAACGAGATAGCGTCCTTTCGACACCTTTTTCTGAATGATATAATTCAAGTCAATTTTTATATTCGGGCTTATTTTAATCTTTGCAGCCAATGAGTTACAGCTACAAACCTGATTTACTGTAAATAAAAAAAATATGTACTTCAGAAGAACAGAACTGACGTTTAAGAACCAAGAAAAAACTAACATAAGCTACAAAATAAATCAGCGGTTGATAAAGAGATAAAAATGTGGAATGACAATAACTACAACTTTACTTTACAAATTGGTTACATAAAATAGATTAACACTCTACCCAAAATTTAGTTGTTAATCTCAGTAATGTTGCTAGAACCCTAGGATGGATAGGATTGACTTAAAAAAAAATTAAATTATTGAATAATAATATAATATTATTTATTCATTTAATATTACTGATATTTATCATATTTTTTTTTTGTTTCAGATGCTATGGGTAAGTGGTCCACTAGACATTCACTGCAGATGTCTTTCTACCACTATTAACAATAGTTTGAGGTCAGGTAGGACGAGTAGACTTGACGTTTTTTCCTGTATTAATTGTCATATTTTACCTATTAGTTATTTATTAGGAATGTTTTGTCATTATTTTTATTACTTATTGTAGTTTTTTGTTTGAAAATAAAAATACAGTTATTAGATCAGTAATTTTTAATATCGTACTTATAGTATTTGTATCAATCGATAATAAATAATTTATTGAGGGATTTTTGCACTTAACTTTAATATATTCATTAAAATCACGTCTATGTAGTAATTTTACTACAAAAAGTTTACTATTTTTTAGTAAGTATAATACATTATAATTATATTGTAATTGTAATGTATATTATAAATTAATCTGCCGAAAGAAAAAAGTTCTTTATAAAAATATATTGAATGTACTACTGTGTATAATTTACTGCGTTACTATAACTCATAGAATATGATTGAGTTGATATAATATTGTTTAAAGGACAAAAAATATCCACACTTCAACAATTACATGATATATTGCAGTCATTTGATTATCATAAAATTGAATTTTATAAAACATAATATAAATCGTAACGATATAAAAATAAACATAAAAAGTTATAAAAACGCAACTTTTTATATAATGGGATATTATGGAACTGAACGTTTTATTTAACCAGATTTAGTCTCGTCACAATAATGGTTACATTAGGTCTTTCAGTGATGGTACTACATTACAATTTCTAAACTAGGAAAAGTCAACTCAAAAGACAGATTCACACCAGATTCATCTTCTTTTTTGAATATTTTTTTATTTGTAACCATTCTTTCATATCTTTCTTTTTTGGTGCTGTTGTCGGATTTTTTTGGGCTGTGATATGCTGTATTATCCATTACAATGAGAGCGTTTTTTGGTAATTTTTGCACGATATTACTAAAGCAATTTTCAAAAACAGATGCCTTCTTTCCTTCGTGGTAATATTCTGCCTTTCTTGACTCAATTAATTCCCTTCTTTCATAATTTCTTCCACGTCGATAATTCAAATATAGAACTCCACATCTTAATTTGAACAGCCAAGAATGTTCCCAAAATGTTCCATTTCCAGTAGATAATACATGTTTACTCCTTCTTCCCTCAGTTGTTTGTAGTGTCCACAAAAATTTGATTCGAGCGCCCTATTCTTAGCTTGACACTGTATCTCCTCCTTCTTTTTTGCTATCATACTGTTAATCATACTAGGCCAGCTATCTCTGCATTCCCATTCATACCTTACCTCAATACTATTTTTTTATACAAAATCTTTTGATTATTTCCACCTTATCGTACACAAAAACTCCATACCTGAGACACATAAGTCTAAATTGATCTTACGACCGACTCATACACTGTTATTTTAGTCAAAAAGGGTATATCAACCGTAGACACTAAACTACTCCAAGCCGTGTGAATCGTCTCTTTTGCCAAACTCTGGCACTTTTTTAGATGAGCTTTAATGACAACGACAGCTTGGGTGTTAATATCATTCTTAAATAATCATAGTTATTCACTTCCTCTAATACTCGATCATTCAATTTCCAAGATTTCCTGATCACACCACCTCCTCTTCTGAATACAAGAATTTTGGAGTTAACTTTCTCATATAATAACTATTCTGCAAAATTAACCTGTTACCTGTTTTATTTTTGCTACCATGGCTGTTATTTGCATTTCAGGATTTTTAATTTTTATTTGTTTATACATATTTATAATGCATTGTTTTTCACTTGATGATAAAGTGGCCCAAATCAGCTCGGCGCTTTTTTGTTTGAGAAGGGCAATTAAAACTGGTACATGGAATTCATATTTTTAGTTTAATAACACTAATACGTCGCTAAAGAACGAAAAAGAACTGTTTTTATATTATTATAAATGCGACTAAACATCTAAAAATTAAAACACAAAAAATTGTTTATATAACTTAATTAACCTATAAATTTTAAATGTAAATAGTGTCAAAATTTCATAATTTAGTGGAGTGAACTTACCTGCAGTTGGACCAATTACAAACAAGCATTATGGCGCGGTGAATTTGAATTACTCCTCGTAGTTTAAAAACAAGATTTGGTAACTGAAGGAATTTTTGGTTGTTTAATACGTAACATCCTTGGTCTATATATAAATGAAAGCAAAACAAAATATATGGAGTGCACAAAATCGAATGAACATGAGAATCTGAAGGTAGACAACCATACCTACAAATATGCCTCCACTTTTCCCTACCTATGCTCAATAATAAATGACAACAACAACATCAGTCAAGAAAAAGAAGCACGGATTCTTAGCGGTAATAAGTGCTTTTATGCATACAAAGACTTAATGAAAAGTAAGTTACTGAATCGTGAGTCTAAGCTGAGAATCTACAAAACAGTAATTAGACCAGTGGTCACATATGGATGTGAAACGTAGACCCTCTCCACCACTGATGAAAATCAACTGAGAATATTTGAGCGCAAAATACTAAGGAAGATATTTGGACCAACCCAATGCAGCGATGGTTCGTTGAGAATTAAAATGAACCACGAGCTGGATGAACTAATGCAGAGCGCAGATATTGTCAGATTTGTAAAGTCACAAAGACTAAACTGGCTTGGTCACCTAGAAAGAATGCCAGATAATCGAGCTGTAAAAGTAGTCCAGAGATGGAAGCCCCAAGGAAACAGAACAAGAGGAAGGCCCCGTAAAAGATGGATAGACGACGTAGAGAGGGATCTTAAAACCATGAACATCAGGCAGTGGCGAAAGAAAGTATCCGACAGGGCAGAATGAAAGAACATTGTTAGGCAGGCCAAGACTCACAAAGGGTTGTACCGCGATTAGAATAAAAAGAAGAAGAATACGTAACATCCAAGATTTTAGATAAAATTTCTGTGAAAGTTTTATAATGCCTTCTATTACGTGCTCAGTTGTTGATTTGTAATAGTTATTCCCCCTGTTTTGTGTCGTACAAGAGTTTGTTGGTAGCTTTTTATTGACTTATTTAATGCCTTGTGTCTAGTTAAAAAATGTAATTTATCAATATTAAAACCCTGTTTTGTAATCATCTTATTCTGATTTGTGACTTAACATATTGTATTTGAAATGAAACTCCACTACGAAGATGAAAAACTCCGCAAATTATATGCTTAGGAAAATTTAAAAACACGCAGAAAGCCTCAATTGTATTGACGACACTTGTCCCAAGAAAAAACGTATTTAACCGAAAATTAAACAAAATACAAAAAACTGAGACACAAAAGAGTAGAAATAACATCAAACAGAAATAAAATCCTCGAAATAGTCAAAGAATGCTACAAAAATTCGCAGAAAAACCTATAAGTGAACACACTTAAAGAGACAAAAAGAAGCGAGGAGTGATTAACTCAGGTTCAGATGCCAGATATTTCAAAGTAAGCCAAAGCGTCAAATACTCCATTTTTATTCAGGAGACCAATTATTTTAAATCCGTTTTAACTATAGCTAACTAAAAAGCGCGTATTGAAATAAAAATAAATAGTTTTTCAGAACAAAAATAGGATCAAAATGCGTGCTAAGTGAATTTGGCAATTATTTCCTGAAATATCTACACATTTTAACCGTCTAAATACTTAAAAAAAAAAACTAAATGTTCTACGAGCATCTATTTTTATCTCCCTTCCGAATATCACTCATTTCAATTTTCATTATGACTTATCAGACACTTCAGATTTAATAATGTACGGATCATTTTTAAAATTTATTTCCTAGTTATTAATCGTGTTATACTAACATCCACACTAGTGCCGTGCCACGCCAATGTTTATATTAGAGTAGTCCATAAATTATGTATATCAATACGACAGAGCTTAATTGTGATAAACGCTGTATACTCGAATGGACATGCTTTCCTATTAGCATCCATTTACATGTTCATAAATTCTTGCGCGGAAACCCAATATGTCACGCTGATGTAAAAATACTTTTAGGTGAAATTTGTGTCATTGTAGGTAATTAATACAAAACGCAATTCGCATAAAAAATGTAACGGTAATGGTATTTGTTGCTGTAATTTGTGTTGTATAACATATCACTAATTCAAATAGGGTTTAAAGTTTATATGTACATCCAAAGAACTTGATATATCAATAATATAACACAGTATATTATTGATATTATAATATAAATCACGGTGACTAAATTGTTGTCCCTTTTTAAACGAGATTTGATGACTAATATTGAAATAAATTAACCCTAATTGAATAGGTACTTTGAGAATTTTTTCAAACTTCAGATTTTTTTTTTTGAGAAATGTATGAAACTCTTTCTCCAGTTCGATTCTCTTCAGTTTTATGTTACATTTACAAATTGCCCAACTTCTTTGCGATGTAATTTGTATTGTTGTTGGCTTAGTTATGCCAAACTGTTTTTTTTTTCTTGTAGAAAATACAAAGCAAATAATTTTAGCTGCTACAAAATAAAAAAAAATGCCGCGTTCTTGTTAAATTAAGATTAACTTGAATTTATTATTTATGATGAATACAACTTCAAGTTGGCACAGTGGCGCACCCAGGGGGGGTTTTGGGGGTTAAACCCCCACCCCAGGACCCTATTCCGACACTGTTACTCACACATTTTAAGGAGATGCTCACAGATTTTAATGTTTTAGCCGCTATCGCTTTATTAAATTAAATGGCCAAATATATGGCCTAGGAGGACAAATTCGTTAAACTTCCCGTGCTCGAATCGGTATCAATAAAGTGTTATGATCATTTCGGCCTATCCCAGCCTCATCAGACACTTCGGCTGATACAAATTCAAACTCAGAAAGTCCAACGAATGTCTCCCAAAACTTCACTACAACAGTAGTTACCTTACAAAGGCGCTACCTGCTTTGGCGGCCGTGAACGAGTGTCCTCTGTGCTATGCGAAATGTGTAAAAGATAAAATCTTTTAGCGAAAGCCGCTATCGCTTTATTAAATTAAATGGTCAAATATATGGCCTATGAGGACAAATTCGTTAAACTTCCCGTGCTCGAATCGGTATCAATAAAGTGTTATGATCATTTCGGCCTATCCCAGCCTCATCAGACACTTCGGCTGATACAAATTCAAACTCGGAAAGTCCAACGAATGTCTCCCAAAACTTCACTACAACAGTAGTTAGCTTACAAAGGCGCCACCTGCTTTGGCGGCCGTGAACGAAAACGATATGATAATATATATATATATATATATATATATATATATATATATATATATATATATATATATATATATATATATATATATATATATAAATAAATGTGGAAAAGATGGTTCATTGGGCTAGTAGCTAAGTATTAAAAGCCAAAGTGTACTCTTATCAACGATAAGATATCCTTATATTTCGTTAGATTTCTCTAACATCTTCAGACGAAAGCTATAATAGTGTTACAAAATGCACAAAAATCCTGTGTAAAACTTTTTTTCAAAATTATACACGACCCAAACAATCCAAGTGTATATATCTAATGTGACAATTTAAAATTATTTATATAATTAACATATATTTATGGACAAACAATTAGTAAAATACACTGAACAGATATCACATGTAGTTTGCAGCATTCCTTGTAATGCGACTAACAGTAAATACATTGGTCAAACTTCTAGACGTCTCAAACACCGCATCACTACCCATAAACGTGACTGTAGTCTTTCTATTGTAGCTTTCGTCCGAAGATATTAGAGAAATCTAACGGAATATAACGAAATCTGATAAGAGTACACTTTGGCTTTTAATATTCAGCTGCTAATCCAATGAACTACCTTTTCGACATTTCCGCCAGTGGCGTAGAATTTGGGAAGTTGTCAACCTTTTACTTTTTCCTGTTGTACGCCTCTGCTAACAGCCACAAACGTTTGTTTAACATAATTTAGTAGAGCGTAACGTGCCTTCACTTCCTGGCAAGTATGACATGGATGTGTCAAATAGTTTTGAAGTATTAGTTATAAATAGTTTTTAAATTTAGTTAAAATATTTCCAATAAATAATGAAACACCCTATATATATATATATATATATATATATATATATATATATATATATATATATATATATATATATATATATATATATATCTGTTGGTACAAGTATAAAAAAGTCATATTGTTTTATAGAAAAATTGTTCACCTAGTTCCTCTCCCTAAACCATCCCCGAGTCTGGAGGGAATAAGTGACGTGTTGCAATATTCTGAGACCGTCACCAGGTCCTTTTGACACACGCGGACTGCATAACGATCACGATGATGGGATCACGTAATCTATTTGCGGTAGAGGATGAAACTATGGGTTTCTTTCTGACGTGGGTAGACTGACCGATGGACCGAATTTTCTGTTAAGAAGAAATTGATGACTCGAGGGAACGAAAGACACCGACTAGATTCACTTAATTTGATGACTTATGTAATAATGTTAGTTTCTTTCTGCAGTAATGGATTACTGAAATAATGGGCATGTGGTAAGAGTTGCTAACAAGAAGAAAAATAAAATGAAATTATCTAAAAAGGGATTAAACAACGTAAATAACTATTATTTACATGCTTGCATTATTTAAAAAGGGTTGTTTGTTGCCAATATATACTAAAAACAACAACAATAGACGACAACAATACTAAATCTACTATACTGTGTTTGAAAATGATTGACATTTTTCTATTTCTCTATAATAAAGTAAAAAAGAAATTATATTTTTTACTTATATATTTTAGTTAAAGAAACAGGAAGTGAGAACTTAAAACCAAAGGGAAGAAAACTTAAAGATTGGATAACTGAACAAATACTACTTTTAATAAGAAGAAAATCATTCAAAACAAAAAATAAAATTAAATATAAAGAAGCTGATCGATTAATAAAGAAGAAAATGAAAGAGGTTAAAGAGAGATGTTACGTGAGCAGTGCCAATAACTGGAAGAATTTGAAAAATAGTACGACTTTTTTAACATGATAACAGAACTAAGAAGCTTACATGAATGAGAAAACCAGTCAACTAAAAGATGAAAGTGGTGGACTTATAAATTTAAACCAGAAAATGCAGAGAATAACAGAATATATAGTACAGCTCTTTGAAGACAAAGGGAGAAAAGAAACACCAAAAGAATTAAAGATTATACTGGGCCTGACATTATAAGAGAAGAAATAAAATATGTATTGAAACAAGCTAAAAGTGAACAATCTCCTGGACATGATGTAATTTTCATCGAATTACTCAACATTGTAGACATTAAGTCTACTTAGTCTTAACTTAGTTTTGGATTTATTCAATACAATATATTGAACCGGAATAATACCTGTTCAATGGCTCCAATCGAAATTTATACTTCTTCTTAATAAAATAAGGAAGTTGGAGTAATTGGGGAACAATATGAGAGGTGAAAAATACGAACTGTTAAGGAATATAATGCAGGGAAAAATCAAAAGCAGTAACCAACAAAATTATAGTTGTAAGAATGTATAGAATCATGTCAGAAGTTTAGCAGATGAACAACAGTGTTTTCGTAGTGAAAGATCGTGTACATATGCAATATTCGTTAAAGATGTAATTCATCTTCTGTATAATAGAGAAGTTCCCCTAAATATAATAAAAACTATCGAAAACATCTATCAAAACAACAAAATGGAAGTCAGAAGAGATGGACAACTTACAGAACCCTATAGAGATAGGCAGCGGAATATGACAAGGGGATTCATTGAGAACCATGCTCTTCAATTTGATCATGGATGAAATTACCAAAAGGAAGAGGATATAAAATGGGAAACAAAGAAATAAAAATACTCTGTTACGCATACGATGCAATATTGATAGCCCAAGATGAAGATAATCTGCAAAGACTGGTCCACAGATTTAACATAAGAGAAAAACAATTTAATATGACAATCTCATCTAAGAAAACTAAAACAATAGTAGTAGCAAAGAACTAACCAGATTTAAAATAGAAATTGATGGCATCAGTATTGAACAAGTAATGGAAATAAAATACTTGGGAATTAGACTGTCTAACTATGGAAACTTGGACAAAGAAGTGATAAATCAAGTACAAAAAGCAAATAGACTGACAGGATTACTTAATAACACTATATGGCGAAACAGACACATTAACACTGAGATGAAGTCAATAATTTATAAAGCCAGTGTAAGACCAATAATGACATATGCCTCAGAAATAAGACCCGACACATAACGCCATAACGCAAAGGCTACTGGAAACGGCAGAGATGAGGGTAATGACAAGAATTACAGTAAATACGCTGAGAGATCGAAAGAGAAGTGAAGACATTAGAAGAAAATGTAACGTATATAAATGAATGGACACAAAATAGAAAAAAAGAATGGAGTAATCACATAAGCATAATGGAGGAGACCCATGTAATCTGGAGATCATTTGTTTATTGTAATACTGACCTAAATCCTTAAGGCTTACACACCTGCATTTTGTATTTTATTCGAAGTTTGTCGTGGTGACCACATTACTGTTTTTATGGATTTTTGTAGAAAACTGTGACACAAAATCGTCTAAACATGTGCTATTATGGATTTCCAAGTGTAGTATCATAAAAAAAAATAAATCAGACAGCAGGGAGAAAACAATATAGAATCGTAAGCCATATTTTGTATATTCATGATTAATATCTTCCTCTCATCTCATTATACGATTTGAGTAGAACAGATCTGACATTTTTATTATACTTTCCAAGATTGATAATAAAAAAAGCATAAAATGTTATTACTTTTAGACCACTCCTTTAAATACTTTTCATAGCGGCACATTAAGGCTTACCTAGCAGTTGAAAAAACTTGTTCCGACATTAAGTCCTATTCTTATCCTTGTCTGCGTTTTGAGTTTCCGAAATTCGCGTGGTTCGAATTCTTCGCAAGCTTCTTTGTTACCTCGAGGAGCTGTTGTGTAATTAGTAGGAGCTAAAAACACGATGATACTTTATAAGACATCACAGCGGCTTTCTTCACATTAACTTCGTCAAGAGACACGTTCCAGCCGTTTTTGTCGTTAAAGATTATTTTAGAATTATCAGTCAACACCGGGCTATACCAGATCCTCTTTAAATTCTATTTATTGGGTATAATAGTGTTCGAGTTTATTGTAAATTTATAAATACTATTGATATGTTACATATTTATTCAAAAGTTATGAATCACTGAAAGCAGAAGAATAAATCAGTAAAATAAGACTCAAAATGAACTTTTGTGAACACACAAAATTATAAATCTTAACGGCAACTATTTGCAGCGACCATATTGACAAAACTAGGACGATAATGCAGATTTCTGTTTATGGCCGTGCAGTAGGAATGTATTTAGAATGCCTTCAAGTAAAAATTACTTTAATAGATGGCGATATATATTAAAAATAATAGGTGCGTACTCTTATACACATGCGTGCTCTTATACACACTTACCCTACTAATTGCAATTAAAAAAAATTATAAATTTTGTATAAAATCCTTGTAACGTATATTGTCATCCACCAGAGTTCATTTTTTTTACATTTATATGCTTTTCTAGCAATTAGGTGAAGTTGTGCAATTACGGCAATCTAATGTTTGACATGTTTGGTTTGAACTACTGTAATAATTGTTTTTTAAATGAAATAAAGCTAAAAGGCAGCAATTATAATATAAAGTTTACATATTTACGGAGGCAAGTTTTCCCTCCTAGCACATACCCTAACACCCTTTATCATAATATATCACGTAAGCGCACTCCTGATTAAAGTCGAGGAATTTTTAATTTAATGAAAACTTTTCCGGCTCTGCTTCGTTCTCCTATTGAATAATTAAATCGGGAGCGGCAAATTCACTGCCGCTGCCAGCCCCGCTGCCGCCCCAAAGCCTCCTCGGCTCGTGAGAGTTTCCAACTTTAATTGCAGGCCTGTATAGTGTAGTTAAACAATTGCTTTTCAAATAGCGCCACGAAAATTAGTTAATTATTCTCTAGTGTGACGTCCGCATGACGGAATATGGTGAATTAAATGGCCCCCCTAAGTATATTTACGCAGCAATTATGGATCTTAGGTAACGCACGTAGGTAATAGTAGCTTGTAGTTGAATCAACACAGGCAATTTCCTTGATATCGACCGCCATTTCACAAGAAAATATGATCCTATAATTTCAGGTTTGTCGACAAAACGTTGTGAATTTATGTTATGCTAAGTTCACTACCCTCGCTGGCATTTACTGACAAAAGATTTTTATTTACGAAAAAAGATATACTAAAATCCTCAAAAGAAAGATCTACTATGATTTTATAATATTATGTTATATTTTGTTATTTTATCAAGATATTGTACTTTGAGCCAATTAAAAAAAAACAGTTATCTTATATACTAAAACGCTAGGCCCTTTTCTTGTCCACCACTTTACTCAAAAACCATATTAGATAATTAAAATATTTTTTCGGAATATTATTAGTATTACGTATGAGATTGTCAAGATATACTTTTGGTACAAAAATTCACTTCCGGTTTTGAGATGACCGGAAGTTAAAATTTACTTTAAGTTTTAGACCCCACAATGTATATATGGATCGAAAGGTCTCGTCGAGACGAATCTAAATATGTACTTCCGGTTGCGATCCGACACCGGAAGTGACCCGAAACGCGCATAAAACGTCAAGATAGAGCAAATCTGTCACCGGATTCGTGATCAGCATGCAAAATTAACTGCTAAATGATATCCATGTCGACATTTGATGAACTAAAAATTGCATTCCGGTTTTGAGGTCGACTTCCGGTTTCGTTTTTATTAGTCAAATCAATAGAGAATTCAACGTAGAGTTAAAAAATGTAAGTTCACGAAATTATCATTTATAGTTTTTGAGTTATTGATAAAAATATTTTTACTTCGGTCATTGTATAATATTGTATATTTTTCTCGCAAAATAAAAATTTCATTTAAAAAACTCAATGTCGAGTTGGTCCGCTAGTTAATTTTATTTCAGTTCAATAAATTTGAAGACTACAGAGGAAAAACGCTGTAAGTCAATTTTTTAAATTTTTGGAAAACGCGATTTTTAGATTCAAAACTTCATAATTTATAAATAAACATGCTAAAACACTGTTGTATTGAGTATTTGACATCTCATATATACAAAGTATGATATTATAAAACTGAAATTTCATGTACAGTGGTAACAAGAGAAATTTAAAAAAAAAACGACCAAAGGACTGGAGGAAAAAGGCAAAAGCGCTATAAATGACAAAATACAATATTAATTCAACGAAAGAAAAAAATAAACAGAACTAGACTTGTTTAACTTAACTAAAGCTAAACACATTAATATTATCTGTTAAATGAATCAATAACATTGTAAAATTCTTAAGATAAAAAATAAGTCATGTTTTTTTTAGCTGATCAAAATACATTCTTCCTTTTTCTGAACAAATTTTTTTTAAACTTTGAGATCTTTGTATTTTGCCATTGGAATGGGCAGTGACTCAGTATAGGATCGAGAAGGATAAACGATTTTCCAGTATACGATGGTTCCCTACGTTAATGACAGCAGAAACCATTATTCCATTGTAGGTGTCTCTGAAATAAATTAGTCTGGGATGTTGCTTTGAAATGCTTAATTCTCTTATTGGTCTAGTTTTAAAAGGTGCTTTTGTAGCATACATAGGTGCAAGAAAAGTGTTCCAGCTACGCACCAAGTAGTTATCAACCACTTCTACTTTTTAAGGCGAAGGTTTTTGACGATCCAATTGTAACACTGCTTCCCAATCTTCTGGGGTTTCTGCTGCACTTTTTTGATTAACGTGATGAGTCAAATCTATTTATTTTATGGACTTAATAATGTAGAAACAGGAATACCGTCCAATTTTTATTTTGGCCTCCACGCGAATCACAGAAAATCAGTAAGTTACGAACTTCAGGAGGAAGCTGGATTGTCACATAGTCATACAGAAATGAGCAAGCTTCGTTGGCGCCCTTTCGAGCTACTGTCTCAGGGTACGAGTACATAACAACATCATTATCATCAAGTCGATGGACATTAAAGGAGTAGAAAGACAACTGCCTTTTATAATACAAGTCGTTACTCGTAATATTAGGTATTGGAAGGTTTTTATTATAGTCCATGGCTGTGACTTCATATTCTCTTGAGGCCCTTGCTCGTAGTTTAGCTTTTATTCTTCGTTTGTAAAATGTTTATGCTTTCAGCAAGTGAAGTTTCTGCTCTGTTTTAAGTTTATTAATTAATTTTTCATCTTTAGATTCCCGTATTTTTATTTTGGAAGCATCACAAATGCTGCAAGTGTCGGTTCTGGGATACCCAAAGGCGATATTAAAGCGCGTGTTGAATGTTTTTCTATATACTTCATAGCACACTGCTCTATTGGGAGGATTCTCAAGGAACATCTCCCTGGAACAGGATTTTGTACATCTTTTTAATGTTAAGTTTCTCTGGAAGGTACTTCCTGCTAGATTTTTTTAGGCTGTAGTGACTCATGCGCCCTTTGAATGATTTTATGTGATTTAAAATTAGCTGCATAGTTTCTTCAGACATTTTATTGGGTTCTGAGCCATGTTTACCTCTATTGTCTTTGGCAATTGTGTCATGTTTTAGGGCTTTTTTTACTGTTTGTAATCTTCTCATGGATATGCCATGCCAAACCTGAACGTCTTTTGCAGGTGATGTATGCCCTTTATCATTAGTTACCGCAAGGCGAATTCTGTAATAAAAAGAGTTACTTTGCAATTCCTTTTCTTGGCCTTCTTTGAGTTACAGGAAGTATGGATATTAGACCACCCAAATACACACTTTGCTCGTCCCAATTCAGCATAGAATTAAAATTACCAATAATTGTATTTCTTTGTTCAACCGTTATATTTTCAAAACACTGATAACGTTTGCAACGGCAGTCCTCGCCTCTTTCGTAAGTTTGCACTTTTAGCGCTTTAGCTACATCACGTATTCGCCCAAAACTTTTTCGTTTTCTTGTAGTTTTTGACTGTAAAGCCTCTTCAATTTCACTGTCCTCACTTTCCATATTAATAAACAATAGTTCAAACTTACTAAACGTTAAAAAACAAACTGTGATTATGATAATAATGATACTAAAATAAACAACTTGTATGAATGCTGAACACTGACTTGACTGTGATTTTCCGTTGTAAATTGTCCCTACGGACAGGCGCATTGAGCACCTAAATCTGACTTATAGCATTGTTGCCTAGTTTAACCTTGACTTGCAGCGCTCTTCCATTGTACAGCATTATTTTATTCGTTTGTAACGTTTGACTTATTGCACTTTTATTTTGTTTGATATTGGTGGATTGTACTACGTGTATCCAAGTATCGAAAAATATATTCATCAAAAAGTCGATAAAAATTGACTTTTTTTCTATGCATATAAGATGAATTATAATGTTACAAGAAACATGTATGGGGGAGGATATCTGTGTACAAAAAATTAAATTATAAAACGACAGATATAAAAAAATTAACTAGGAATGTAAGTTTTCTCACCCCAACAAAAGAAATTCATTTAATATATAAATGAATTTATTAGCAGAAGCATCTCTTTTTATAGATGAAGGATATTTACAAAAAATGTTTCCCTTTCTATTTCGAAGTACAGCTGACATGACAGCTGTCAAAGAGTAGCCAACTGATAGATATACTTTTTGGCCTGAAATGTGGCTTAAAAATTTATTTATGTTCTATCATCTCATAGAACATCATAGGGTTTTGAATAAAGAAATTAGAACATTTAGTGAAAATGACAATTGGAATTTAGGTGACAGAATTTTTAGTAAATAGAAAGTTGATCGAAGGGTTTAGCGTCGACTATTTTTAGAATGAAAATAGTAAAATAAAAGAGAAAGTTAAGGGATGAATAAAATCAAAAGAAATTGAAATAAAATAATTATTAAAATAAAAATAACAAACATGTGACGGTTATAACGTTACAATGCATTTGTTTGCTTTGGTTTTTTCTATGATAGTTTACCCGAAATTGACCAAAAAAATAATAAAATTTTTGTGACTGAAGAAAGACGAAAAATGGTAATTTTTTCAAATGTCCGCGATTTTATTTTTTTTTAAGAATTATTAATTTTTCTGGTAAAATTTCACTTCTCTTTTAAAACCCTTCTTGAATTGTATGTTTCCTATTTGCCGTTCCAGAGATTAACTGTCCGCCATGGAGCAGTAATTTTTTGGACCATAAATTTTTGGCGCCATCTTTAAAATACAATGAAAAAAAAAACAAAATACAAAACAAAAATTGTTGAAAATGTGCCATATTTTAGCATTTAAGACGGTAATAGTACCTTAAATAATAAGGGGATAGAGAATATAGGAAAGAAAAAGTCAAGATGTGAAAGATCAAGATGTGAATTATAAAAAAATATAGAATCAAAAATTATGACTTATTAGTTAGACAGTACCTTTAAATTTTTTAAGTTTAGAGCATAGAAGATATGGATGAGCATAGAGATTTTTAAGAATGAGAGGAATTTCAATTAGAACCTTTCAATAAGATCCATTCAATCGAATAAAGAAACCATTTTCGTGTCTAATTTGGTAAAAATCCCAGAATAATACAATTCCGCCACGACCTTTGCATGTTACATTAAAAATCAACAATGCTAGCCTTTATCTTTTCGCTACGTGGCCTGTTCGCTTGTTTCAATAGTAATTAGTAAATTGAAAGGAGAGAAACGAGAAATCATCGTATATAATGGGGCGGCAGCTGTCAGCCGTTAGGGCTAGGGCCGCCCATTAGGGCAAAGGGGCGGCTGTACAAAGCGGCGTCCAGGTGCCAGAAAATTCGCAAGTCACTTCCTACGGTGTCCACCGTATCGATTTTGACAATCTGAACACGGGTTTTATCTCCTAATGAAAGGGTAGTGTTTTCTGGAAACGATTTTGGCGGCTGGAATTTTATCGAGGGCGGGACGTTATAATCCTGTTAAGGATTTCTCGGGAGATATATATTTTTATTTGTGTTGTTATTTTCTTGATTATATTATGAACAACATTCCAGTTTGAAAACAAAAAGTCTTAAACTTACATGAGAGAAGCACAAAGATTCAATCCTAAAAGTTAATTGTAAAAACATTAAGAAAGAACTAAAAATCATGTAAATAATGGGTAAAATCGATAATATTTATTGAGTCATTGCTTATTATAAGACAGTAGAATTAAATTATTACATCAATATTACACAAAAAATCTATATTTTGTGTATAACGAACCGAAACCTTTTGTTCAAATTAAATCAATTATAAATACAAGCAATATAACAATCTATATATGCGACGACCAATAAAGGATTTTCATACAAATGGTTTAAGCAGACAAACAATTATGTGTATAATTCACCATGCATATTTTAAAGAGATTGCTAATCATTCATCTTACCAAATGATGCCTATGTCTGCTAATACTAATAAATGTAGAAACCCACTTCATTGTACTTAGACCTTGTACGGGAAGAAGAAGGCAAATAAAGCACTATGCGTCGAATTTCCTTGTCATCGTCTATCCGCTTTACCGACACGTCCTACCAAAGCTTCTCCTTCCAGGTCTTCTCCTAGGTCTTCTTTGGTCTTCTGCTTCTCCCAGGAATCTGCAGATCAGCAATTCCTCGTATTGGGTGATTAATTTTTGGACGTCTTTTGGCGATCTTTTGGCATCAATTGGTGCCATTCCTAGACTTCCCCTAATATATTCATTCTTATTTTTATCCTTTTTTGTCAATACACTCATCCATCTAACCATTCTCATTTGTGCCACATGCATTCGCAGTTCTTCTTTCTTTTAAACTGCCGAACATTCAGTTCCGTACATCATAGCTGATCTTATGTGTACAAAATAGTATCTCTGCTGCTGTATAGCAGCAGAGATACTATTTTGTACACCATACTTACTTTCCTGTTTGGCTTTCTTTAGCAACCACCTGCTAGACCCTGATTAGATGATCTGTGTTTTTCTGAGTATATCCTTTGTTTTCGAATTCTATTGAGAATGTATCTTATGTTAAGGAGGTTTCTTGTGGCCTGGTGGAAAAAGTATCTTGTATCTTATTCTCGGCCCTCAGTGGTATGTACTGGAGCCTTTCTTGGATGGTTGTATTTGAAATTTGGTCCTGCCATGGCAATCGTTCTATTAGCCTGTAGCACGCCGTTTCTGCATATAACTGGACCCACACTGCATATAACATCACAGCTCCAACGTAGGTCTGGTATAATTGACTCTTAGCCGTAGCCTGCGATAGATGGCTAGTACTGAAAATCAAAGGTTGAATTAGTCTCTTTGCCATTGATGCTTTTTTCTTGACTTCTTGCATGTTCCTGGTGAAATTTAATCTCCTATCGAGGTGACCTCCAAGGTACTTGACGACTTCTTGTGATTGGATTCTGTTTTCTTTCATCTTTACTGGTGGGTTTTGTTGCTGTATAAAGATGATAAATTGAGTCTTATCCGTGTGGATTTTGATTTTCCATTTCTCCGTGTAGTCCGGAAATCTTCCCAACTGGTCTTCTAATTTCTGGACTATTTTTCTGTCTTCTTTACCTACAGCGTATTTTGCCTTATTGGCCATGTAGAGGGCGGTATTTGTTCTTGCTTCCAATAGACAAATCTGAAACAAAAATGTTTTCTAGAATAGGCAATAAAATACTGCTCTGGGACATCCCTTCCAGAACTTCTTGCACCCTGGACATATTTAGGTCTGCTGAGATCTAAAATGTTCTGTTCTGAAGTATGCGGCACATATTATATTGACCAAGTGATAAAATAATCGAGCTCTGTTGATCTTGTAGATTAGAGCATTTTTCCAAACTGTGTCGTAGGCTTTTTCAAAGTCGAGTTTGGCCAGTCCTGTTTAGTTAGAATTTATCGTTGTTTTTCAATACCGAATAATGTTTAATTTATTTGTCTTTATATTAATAATATAAACAACAAAAAATACAGATTCGTTTATTTACAACATCTTTAAGATTGTAGTTAACATTTTTGGATCTTTTCGAAATGAAAGATATTCATGGCAAATTTTATTTACAAAAGACGATGTGATTAAAGACAATAAACGAACACGTGGTGCTAACTTCTCCCTTCGCGTCTCTAAACCGCCCCTAAGTAAGCTGTTGTCGTAAAAATATTTATTAGCAGCAAGCGGCTGGTGGTTATGACTGCGTTTGGGGTGCGTGTCATTGTTTTGGGAGTGCATTAAAATCTGTTTAGAGACAAAGCACATCGAGGGAGGCCAAGCCCGCCGCCACCGCGTTCCCTGAGGATGGTCTAACAGGTGAATCGCATGTTTTTCGACAACCACATGACTATATCATTTACATTTGTCGAAGTAGAATGTTTCCTGATGACGAATTCATTTCAAATGTAATGAAAGTAAGTTAATTAGTTTGTGACACGGGAATTACTTAATTAGAACAAGTTTTTAAATTTGTATTTCTACGTGTACTGCGGATTATAATTAGTTGGAACTTTAAAAAATTAGAATAGAAAAACTTATTAACTAAAAAGTAGTTGATGCGGTGTAATTTGACGAACAGAAAAGAAAATTAAAACAATTAGAAGCTCTTTTAATTACACATAAAAATATTACCTACATATTTCAAAATGAAAGATTTTCAACAGGAAAATGCAAAAAATCATATTCCAAAGGAATTTCCTTTAGCGCAAAACTAGATCACTAAATGAAACCAGAACAAAGAACTAAATCTCTAAATGTTAGTATTAAAAATATTATTTCAGTTAGTATATATCAATCTAGAATCTTTCGAAAATTTTATATATCTGAAATATATTTATGTCTGATAAACTAGGGGGTCTCTTAAATAAAAAAGAATTTCCATGGCAGTAAAATCCAGCAATTCTTTTATTAAATGTGAGTAAATACAGTAAAAGCAATAAATAAACTTATTTGTGGTCCATGCCCGAAAGTGTACGTGGGTCATACAGGAAGAAATTTTAAAAAACAGATAATGGAACACAAAGAACCAAATTCAATATCTGTCAACCATTTAATACAGAGAAATCTAAAAAAAATAGAAAGAGAATAATAAAGTCTTTGCTTGTACACAAATTGTTTGAACATACAGAGTGCGGCATTAGTGCAAGGAAGTCCATTTATTTATTTGTCGTAAGAGATAGGACAAAAATAATTTATCTAAATGTTGCAGCATAGATAGGATCATAATTTAAAAATATTTTTAAATATACAGGGCCAACCATAGTAACAGGTTGGAACAAACTTATCTTTTTTTTTATGAACCACTCTGTATATTTTTACATTTTTGGACTTTGTTCAATGTTCTCGTTTTTTCAATATAATGGTTTGCAGTGTTATATGAGGTAGTTCAAAAGCTAATTAGGTTTTTTTATTAATTTTGTAGATTAAAGCCCTGTTGTGTTAGAACAGAACAGGACAGAAAGCCCATTTATATTCTGCTATACGTTTCTTAAAAGTTCTACCAGTTTGACCGATGTAAATTTTTGGGCAGTCGCCACATTTAAGTTTGTATATACCACCGTGTAAGTGCTATTTATTTACACAAACAAACAACAAACAATTAATAAAATTTTAAATCAAAAACTACACAAGAAAGTCCTAAAATTAGTATTTCCATCACCACAGAAAAAACCCAGTACCTTCTACCTTAACAACTTAGGCAAATATATTAAAAACAACAAGAACCAAAATATAAAGCACGTACACAGTGGTATATACAAACTTAAATGTGGCGACTGCCCAAAAACTTACATCGGTCAAACTTTTAACAAACTTATAGCAGAACATAAAAGGCTTTCAATAATAGAAAAACAGATTCTACATACGCACTTTACCTTCTATATTATAATCATTCTATTAATGACAAATTGACTACCAAAATTGAAAATAACCATACTTTAAGATCGTTAGAGAGCGCTCAACGCTATGTCTAAATTCATTTTCGAAACCATGTTGTTCCCTTGATCGATATCCATCAAATTTGAATGTTAGTGTGATGGTTCAAATTTTATTTATTTGTACCGGACATTGACAAGCGTTTTGTGGCCTCATTTCTCCCTGTTTATCTAAAATTTAGTTCTGCATTCCAACGATCGTCCATTGTGTCAATGTTAAAAGGAAAAGTGAGCTCTATGTTCTCTATTTGTTTATTAAAAACATTGAAATCAATATCAAAAGGAATAACGTTATAAACTTCAAGCTGTTTCAATTTACCTTCTTAGGAGCCGTGATGAAACGATACCATCTTGATGCCCCAATAAAAACGTCCATTTTATATCCATAGGGAGATTGTAAAAGAATCAAATTGTATGACAAGCAATAACGACCTTAGTTGCAAATTTTATCGCAAAGAATGCCTATAACAATCCATAAAACAGTACGTTAATTTCGCTATTGAATGATGTGCGCCAGAAACGCTAAAAATCAGCTGATTGCTATAAAATAAGCCTTTATGTCGCTCGGGGGCAATTAAATTTACGCTGAATGAGTAAATTTTACTACATTTCAACGTTTCGAATAGAAAATAATTGACAAAATTTGTCTTTAAACGTCAAGCTGTATTTTCAATTACGGATACACTCTACCGTTTTTGATTTGGGATCACGTCAATAAAATGCTTCAAAACGACTTACCAAAAAAAATTTGCAAGATGGTTTATTTGATGGTATATTATAATAGTAGTAGAAATAGTAGAAATTTAACCTTTGTTTTGATAATAAACGTGCTGTACTGCGTCCTCTTGTGTATACACATTGATAATTTCCTGTCATTATCTATTTTTTGAGATATCTTATCTTTTACATGTACCTATTTTTTTATAGTAGAAGTATTTTATATATCTTTTGCCACATAAACTTTTGTCGCCTTTTTGTGAATTGGGTACAGCGTGGCTTCATACTATACTTTTCGTATGTGTACTTGCTCCCATATTTCTTCTAGCAACTTTCCAAATTTTAGCTGTTACTTCATCCTTTCCTGGGCTCTGTTTTTCTTTAGTTTCTCTTTTTTTTCTTTTTTTTTTCATTAGGCGGTCTTTCCTCTGTTCGTTCTTGATCGGTATTTTCCTTCAGCCCTTCTTCATATTCTGTTGTGGGTATTTCATTTAGAAGCTCTTTGAAGTATTCTTTTCATATGCTCAGTATGCTCGTCGCTTACTAAATTCCTTCCATACTTTTGTAATGTTTAGCTTTTCTTTGGTAACTGGTAACCCTTTTTCTCATTTTTTTACCCCTCGATATAAGTTTCTTATTTCTCTATTTTTAAAGATTTCTTCTATGCATATCAATTTACCTTCATTGTCCGTTCTTTTCTTTGATTTAATGATTCTTTTTTGCTCGTTTTCTTTGTTAGTTGCATTTTTTGTCTATCTCTGGTGTTTTTCTTGCATAGTTTTGAATTTTAATTTATTTATCTAGTTCTATTTTACATTCCTCATCGAACCATTCTTTGTATTCATCTTTTATAATTCTATTACTGGCTTGCGCTGCTTTGGACTCACATACTTTTATTTGCATCCATGCTATGTTTCCATTTTCTGCAATATTATCTAATTTTCTGACTATTCTTTCATATTTACTTTGCTCTTCTTCTGACAGAAGTCTAATAGGTTTAGTAGCTTTATAATTTTGTTCAGTTGGTTTCTAAGAGCTGGTATAAGCTGCTTCATTTGTATTCCCACTTTAAAGTGATTTTCGTTTGCATCTGGTCCTCTGTATTTTCTTGATGTTCCTTGGTATACTCTTTTGAGTTGGAAGTACTTGCTCATAATGATTAATTTTTTTTTCTCATTATTTTTCTCTTATTCTTAGCACGCATATTCTGTAATGTAAGTATGTAAGTTCCTCTTACATTTCATGTATCCACTAATACATACTCGCTTAATCCTTTGTTTCCATTAATAATCTGTACATTTTGTCCATCTCGTGTATCTTTACTTTGCTAAGCTGTCTCCGTTATTTTGGCCTGTTTTAATTGTGCTGCTAGCTTTTTGGTTTTACATGTTTCTCTTTTATTAATAGTTGTTGACAGTTATTCATTATTCTGATTTCATCGGCTATAATTAGTTTCTAGTATCCTACACTCAGATGCAAAAAAACGCAACAGAGAAATTTTTTGTCAAATTCAAAGTATTTCAATTTTTTTATTCTTAGTCCTATTTTGATGATTTTTTTAGCACACTGTGTATAAATTTATAAATTTTAAATTGGTATAGTCAGTTTTTTGATAAAATTTTATATTTGACTTTTTGTACGGGGTTAATTAAAACGTGGTTTTATTATCCTAACTTTGAAACATCCTGTGGAATAATTCCGTTTGCAAATTTTCGTAATATCTTTATTTTCGATTACAACCATGTCTCCTAAGCTTTGTGTTTTCTGTTTCATGTCAAAATATGCCTTGGTTCATTTTTTAGAGGTAAATGAATTTGCCACAAACAATTTAGGACTTTTCTAATTATGATTATTTTGGAGTTAATTTGTAATCCGACTAGGTGGCTTTGGTGACTGTTATCATTATGTCATATTGACACTTACATTTTGTTTACCTATGATTGATCATGGTTCTTAGTGTCGAAGATTGTGCGAAAGCCGTTGCTCTGGTTGAAGATGGGCGAAATTATGAATATGTGGCTAGAGTACTATACACTCATCGCTCTACCATCCAAAGGGTAGTGGAACGTTTTATACGAACTGAAACAAACAAGTGTAAAGTGGACAGTGTAAGTGTATTTACAGTTTGTCGAAGGTTACATGAATTTGGTTTGCAAAGTTGCAGACCAGCAACTGGGCCCAAATTACTTCCACGGCATAGAGTTGCTAGACTACAATTTTCCAGGCAACATTTACATTGGAATTTAGGACAATGTAGTAATGTTGTTTCGAGATGTCTTCACTCATCAGATGGGAGAGAACGAGTATGGCGTCGAACTGGAGAGATATTTGCGGAGTGCGCTTTCAGTTCCCGCGTTAGCCATGGAGGGGGTTCGGTGATGGTATGAGCAGGAATATCCCGAGAGGCGCACACTGTCACTAAATTGGTATTTATTGAGGGTTCGTTGACTGCACACCGGTATATTGAGGAAATTTTAGAGAATCACGTAGTACCCTTTTCTCAATATATCGGCGATGATTTTCTATTAACGCAAGATAATGCGCGACTTCACTCTGCAATGTGTGTCACGCAATATTTAGAGGAAGTTGGTATTAATAACATGAACTGGCCAGCCTGTTCGCCAGATCTGAAGCCAATAGAGCACGTTTGGGACATGCTTGGTAGAAATATTTGAGGTCGCGAAGTGGCACCAGCCTTAATTAACAAACTTCGCTTGGTTCTAGAAGAGCAATGGCAAAACATCCAGCAAGATGATATTCGCAACCTCATAGACAGCATGAGCCGATGTTTACAGGCGCTTATAGAGGCTAGGAGAGGCAATAAAAAGTATTAAGATATTTTTAGTAGTTTTTCTTTGTTATTTATGTACTTAAGTTAAGTTACATTCAAGTTGTTTTTTTTTATGTTTTGTTATTGTTATCATTGTTCATTAAAACCAAGATCATGTCGTTGCTTTTAACCATTATTTAAATATAGTGCTTCTGGGATGTCGATATGACATTCCTTCGACATTAGTCACCAAAGCCCCCATCGTTGTATTACAAATTAATACAAAAGATAATGGTAATAATAGAAAAAGTCGTAAATTGTGGGTGGTAAAGTCATTTCTCTCCTAAAAATGAACCAATCCATATTTTCACATGAAACATAAAACATAATACTTAGAAGACATGGTTGCAACCAAAAACAAGGCTTTACGAAAATCCGCTAACGGAATTATTTCACAGGATGTTTCAAAGTTAAGATAAAAAAAAAACACCTTACGATTAACCCCGTATAAAAAGTCAAATACGAAATTTTATTCAAAAACTCACTATACTAAATTCAAATTTTTAATTAATAAAAATAAACTTTTACAAAGTGTTCTAAAAAAATCATCAAAATAGGGCTGAATATAAAAAAATTGAAATACCTTGAATTTGACCAGAATTTTCTCTGTTGCGTTTTTTTTTGCATCTGGGTATATTTTGATATTTCTACTCTGATGACTCTCTGTCATAACCTTACTCCTAATTTCTTTCTGGATAATTCTATATTATCATTCATATAGATTCGTGCACTCTTTTTGTTTTTTAATTTACTTTTATGTTTCATTACTTCAATTTTGAAAAGAATGCTGAAGAAAAAAGTTATTTTCCAATCTTCATTTATAACGTAGAAGTTTAACAGATAAAAATTATGATTAATATGAAAAACACAAACAACTACCAGCTGTTGACTAAAAATGAAATAATCATCACTATTTATAGTTTCAAATCATATATCTGCTGTTAATTTCAACATTATACAACAACAATATCCCATCTTATACTACGTGTAGAGGTTTTCGCAAACAAAGCGCTTCCTAACCTCAAACAACAACCAGCTGATCGATGACCCATCGTGCCCAGACTAGACCCATAAAAGAAGTGCGTAACCCCGTTTTGAGAAACAACACAACCCCTAAACGAAATGACATCGCCGGATCTACGACAGTTTAATGGTAAAATACCTTCTCCGCTCCTCGTGGAAATCATGGAAAATCGATAGACCTTTACGTCATAGGCGCGATGCGAAGTTTCCCGCTTTTCCTGAGAGCCTCAAATTTTGTGAAATATTGTTGCGATCGAAGGACCCGCTCAAGAGTTTTGTTTTGGGGTTTTTGGCTGCCGGGGTTCCGCCGGATATAAGTTATTAAATGGGATGGAAGGGTCTGCAAAAAGGAAAGAAGGAATGTCCTTTCCATTTTTTAACAAAAGGGTTTTTATATAATTCCGATAAAAAAGAAAAATCCTTTTTAGATTTTTTTTATTTCCATTTTGATATTAAAATATTTTCTTAGAATTCTTTAAACTTTTTCTTTTACGATATATTGCTGAATATAAACTCGTTAGATCAATAAATATTACTGAGGAATACTATACAAAATTTAGGCAGTTAAAAATGCATTTAAACAGATGGAAAATGGAAAAACTTCTGGAGACGACAAAATATCAAAAGAGATGATTACAGCTCAAAAATTACAGACCAATAAGCCTATAAAAACATTTGTATAAACTGCTTACCAAAACAATTACCAACAGACTACCAAATAAGTTCAATAGTTACCTGCCTGTTGAACAAGTGAGATTTTTTAAAGGATAGAGTACCACAGAACACCCATAAACAATACGAACATTTATATAGAAGTGTCACAGATACAATGAACCTTTTCATTTGGCGTTTGTGAATCACTATAAGGCATTGCATATCCAATAAGCTGAGGAACTACCCTGCCTGCTAAAGAAACTCAAAATATGACGATACACTTATATGAGAGTGAGATCGAAATTGTCCAAGAGTATAGGCCACACGATCAAACTGGTCAAACAGAAACAAACAGTAGATCTTACCAAAAGTATCCGAATAACTTGGGCAGCGGTAGGAAGACTCAGTGTTGTGTTAAAAAACAAAACAGATACCAGAAACAGAGAAAAGGGTCCTCTCTGTCTTGTCTAAATTAAGAAGCAGAATATACGCTAAATATTTGGCTAGTGCCTGAATTGTCATTTGTATTTTTTAATTGGATATATTTATCAATCTTAATCAGGTTTTCTTATTAACGCAGGAACTTGGAAGAACTCTTAATAATACATAGTTATAATTATTGTAGGTTTCTTTTTCTTGACTGGCTTTTACAACTCGGGGTGGGTCTTCGCCGCATCCGTTATAGCCCTACATCTTCTAAGATCCTGCGCTTCCATTTCCCATGTTATGGTAGGTTTACTGTTAAGTAAATTCCATTATTAGCGTTAAAACTTTTGATGTTGAAGCAGATGTTGTTATAAAATAGAATATTATTATCAGCGCTATCAACATATTACATTAAATTGTTATTATCTATGATGGGATCAGACAGGGAGATTCTCTGAATCCTTTATAATTCAACCTGATCATGGATGAAATAATACAAAAAAAGAACTGAATAAGGATACCAACTGGGAGAAAGGCCACTTAAAATAATCTGCTATGCAGACGAAGCAATACTAACCTGTCAAAGTGAAGATGAATTACAATACATGCTGCACCAATTTATTATAACCGCCAGAACATTTTACATGTTTATTTCACCAAAAAAGATAAAATGATTCCTCCCAGAAAAGATTAAATATCTAGGCATCATATTATCTAGCTACGGAAAGCTCGAAACTGAAGTGGAAGATCAAATAAATAGAGCAAATAGAGCCGCAGATTGCCTGAATGTAGCAATATGATTTCTCTCTTCAATCCTGATCCCTGGAGGGAGTGTAGTGGTTATCGTAATGTCCTGTATTTTTCGTCTCCAAAGATCTCCGTCTCTGGTCATTTCTTTTAATTTTAACTCATGCATAGGTCTTTTCTATATGTCTGTAATGTCTGATCGATCCATCTTGTTGGAGATCTTCCTCGGGATCTGCGGCCTTCTATCTTACCTTGGATAATAATTCTTTCCATGTTTTCTGTGTCTGCTCTAATAACATGTCTAAAGTATTTGAATTTTTTGAGATTGTCTTTGCTGGATAGCCGTTTGCTGACCTTAAGCTCATTTAAAATTGAAATATTTGTCCTGTGTTCGGTGGTCAAATGTGTCAAATTTGGTCTAATGACAACAAATAGAGTAGTAAAGGCGGCGAGGGACGGTTCCCCAGTAGGAAGATTACGAAACAGATTAAACAACAACTTACTGGAGGCACATTGAAAAACAGTCATGTGTACATAAAAAGAAGAAGTAGAAGATATTTTCTTAACTGTTCCAAAACTAATTTCCACCTATTTATAACTTGGTTTTTTATGATTAAAACAAAAACATTATACTCACAGAGTATTTATTCAATGCATCTTTCTTCCTTATTAAATTTGATTAAAATCTAATTGGACACAAGTTTGTCAGTCGATCATCAATAATTGAGACGTAAGTAAACAAGTAATAACTATGCTATTTTGGACACTTTTTTCGAAGGAAAAGTCTCTAGAAGCTTACCATACAGGGAAAGATCGAATGTAAAAGAGGTAGTTCCCTACAAGAGACACAGAACACATTATCTGTCAGCTGTCAAAATGTGCGAGGATTACAGAATTAAATGAACGCACATCAGGAAAATCAACATCTTAATATCGCAATATCCGTAATAGGTTACGGACTAAGAAGAAGAAGTAAATGAGGTTTGATTTTGATAAACTCGTTTAACAAACAATACTCGTTTATTTTATCATTGTCTTTAATCTTTCCTCAAATAAATTTTTTCAAACATTTTGTTTATGTTATTGAGTAAGTCTCTTAATTTGTTTTGTTTTTATTAATTCGTAAAATAATATTAATGATACATGATATTTTCATACAAAACGTTAACTTATGTGCAATATTTAAGGCCTCTGTTCACATTTTAAAACTTTAAAACTGCTGTCGTAAGAAACACATTTCGTTTGCATATCTCTGATAAATGCGGTGTCTGTACATGAGCAAAAATGTCGCAGAAGACTTAAAACGAGCAATCCTGATACCCCTAAATGAGGGCGCGGTCATTGAGATGTTCATCAAAATCGAGAGGAGGGCCATCTTCGTATCCGTCGTAATAGATTCGCCGTCGGCATCAGCACTGAGCGTCGGCGCATCCGACAGCGACGTCCAGCGTCTCAACGTTCGGCTTCCGAAGCTATATTTCATCTCATATTCCGACGGACCATTCGCCATCTTGCTCTATACGGTTTCTTTTAGCCAAACTGAGAGTGTTAGGAAAAATAATTGTTAAAATTTTCACACCCAGTTACCAGTTGTACACTGTAAACATCGTTAAAAATCTAATATAGATCTTTACTGTTCATTTGTGCTTAAAGCTTAAAAAATTTGCCCAAATTAAATACTTATAGATCTCTATAATATTTTAAATGAACTAGATTTTGATTATAGAAACTCTATTATACAGTTCATTCAACCGACTTACAACTCTAAAAGATTAACGGAATTCGCAGAAAACCTTTGTAGTAAAAGGCACGGTAAACTGCACTGATGTTCTCCATAATGTTTAACACTTTGCTAAATTTTAGGTATAAAATAAATATATGTGTCATTAACCCGTTGTTCATAGTTTTGAATATTTTGTTAAATTTCTTTTAATAAATAGTATTCTTGCATAATGTTATTTAACGTAAATTTCTTTTACCTACTTGTTTATTAAGTTTTTTCTGAAACAAATACTACCGTGCTAAGGATAATTTATATTCAAACTAGATATACAAAATATCACTTTTAATTGTTGTTAAAAAATACTTCACAGTAAACTAGGACATTGAATCAGAATCAGAACATCAGACATCAGAAATGAACAGTAAAGATCTATATTAGAATTATTAACGATGTTTACAGTGTACAACTGGTAACTTGGTGAAAATAATAGGTTACTTTTATGCGAAAGGAGTAGTCTGGTTCACAAAAGAATTATAACCAAAACAGTCGTGGAACGTACCGAGCATAAAAAATTGATTAGTTAAAAATCATATTAATTTTCCGGACTACGCCTTCAAATCGTACTGGAAATTTCGAAACGTAATGAAAAACCAACAGTTTATATAGCTGACCAAATTGTATCAAGTTATGGACAAGAAGTATCAATGATGAAGAAACAATTTGGAAAAGTACCCCAATAGCTTATGGCAATAAAACCAAAGCAAAAAATATTATGAAAGAAGTTCCTGGACCAAAAGGTAATGCAAAAAACGTATTGAATCCATTAGATTCGTTTCTTTTATTGATAACGCCAGCTATGATTGACAGTATTGTTACTTGCACTAATATATATATCTCAGCAACAGAAGAGCAAATTAACCTCTTGTAATGAAATAAATGCTTTGTTTGGGATATTATTTATTCTTGCAGTAAAAAAACGAAATCATGTAAACGTTCAAGAAATATGGGCAAAGGACGGAACCGGTATGATACGGGCCAGAGCTGCATTTGGTTACAAAAGATTCCTCTTTCTCCTTCGCGCTCTTCGTTTCGATCATGTTGGAACACGAAAAGATCGTGAACAAAATGATAAATTAGCTGCTATTAGAAGTATATACACAGACTTTCTGAATAATTGTATGAGTAATTACTGTTTGGGGAAATAGTCACTATATATGTGGCTTTGTACAATACATGCCACAAAAACCAGCCAAATATGGCATAAAATTCATATGTTGGCCTAGAATTTCGAGATATATTGTGGAATACAAAGAGACGGACCGTACAAATGTTCAAATAAACCATTCGATATAGTACAGTTTAGTTTTTCCCATAAAAAACTCCAAAAGAAATATAACTATTTATAATTATTATACTAGTTATCCTTTAGCTGCTTATCTCATGCAAAATTGCCTGACAGTTATTGGCACCTTGAAGAAAAACAAAAAAGAACTTCCTCCCCAATTTGTTCCGAATAAACTACGAACTATTGGATCTTCAATATTACGGTTCCAAGATAATAGGTCCCTAGTTTCATTATGTTCCTAAAAGAAATAAAGCTGTACTATTGCTCTCTACCATGATCGATACAGACGAAATAGACGAAGATACAGGAAAACCAGTAATGATTTTAGAATACAATAAAACAAAAAGTGGCGTCGATACGGTTGACCAAAAATGTGCTTCCTACACGACACAAAGGATTACCAGAAGATGGCCATTAGCAATATTTTTCGCATACTATATTTAGCTGAAATAAATTCCGAAGTTATTTATAATTGCACTAAGCCAAATATGTTGCTACAAAGAAGGAGAAAATTCTTACTTGAATTAGGTTTCTCCCTGATGAGCGATCATTTAGAAGACCGAGCGAAGATACTAACACTTCCAAGAGATCTAAGAGAATTTCTGCTGCCTTTTCAAATTGCCAAAGAACCCACCAGCACGGTAAACCAAAGTCAAAGTGGCCGGTGCCATATATGCAGTGCGCATAAAAACAATAAAACAACCGTTTTCTGTGGCTCATGCCAACAATTTTTTTGCAAAAATCATAGTGAGAAAAAAATTCAGTGTAATGTGTTTGTATCCTTCACTAGAGGAAGACTAATTTAATTATTTTGTATTTAGATACTTTTCTTTTTTGATCCTTTGTGAGAATATTTTTTATAGTAAACGTTTTCTTTGTTTTTATTTTTTGCTCCTGAGTCGTTACATTATGTTAAAGCCTTACAATAAATTATTAAAAATAACGCTTTTCTTTTTTTGCGTCGTGTACGAATTTTTCTAACAAAGTTTTGATAATTTTTAACTTTTAATACCATTTTTTCTATGTGCGGCATTAAGTGCAGTGTGTCCACTCATGTAACTTTAAGTAACGTGGCTGCCGGAGGGTTAACTAGCTTTTAACTAACCTAACCTGACCTATCTGATAATACAGGCAAAATATTCTAAACAAAGTAAGTAATTAAAAAGATTATAGAGAACTCCAGTGCAGTTTACCGTACCTTTACTACAACGAAAGATTTTCTGCGAATTCCATTAATCGTTTGGTTGAATGTACTATAGTTTAAAATGGTTATGTTATTCGGATTATTTTTATAGATATATTAAAATAACTAAAAGAAAAAAAAAGATAAACAACACCTATCTAAAAGGTACAAATTAAGTGAAGCAGAGTTTGCAATTTATCGAACAAGAAATTAATGCAAATAAATAAACCTTTTATTCTAAGACATATTGATATCATAAAAGAAACACTTAAAGTACAAAGCAAAATTCGAATTCAAAACGAACTAACAGATACAATTCATGTGAGAACGGGCCTACGACAGGGAGATGCCCTATCCTGTATTCTATTCAACATCACATTAAAGAAAATAATTAGGGAGTCAAAAGTCAACACCAGAGGAACAATAATAACAAAAAGTGTACAAATATTGGCATTTGCAGATGATGTTGATATCATAGCCAGAAGCGAAAGAGAGATGATAGAAGCATTTAATGCGATAGCAAGAGCGGCACAAAACAGTGGCCTAAACATTAATGAAATAAAAACCAAATACATGAAGGTCAGTAAATCGACAGGCCAAAGAAACCTACAGAATCTGACAATAGGAGACTATAACATCGAAAGCGTGAAAAATTTTACATACCTAGGTTCACTAGTTACCGCAGATAACAATGTCAGTGAAGAAGTTAAGAGAAGAATACGTATCGCTAATAAAACATATAATGGACTAATTAAACATCTAAGATCTAACAACATCACAAGAAACACCAAATGCAAAATATACAAGACCCTGATAAAACCGGTCCTTCTATATGGATCAGAGACATGGACACTATCGAAAAGCGATGAAAACCTATTAGGCACATTTAAACGAAAAATCCTTAGACACATATATAAGGGGGTAAAGGAAAATGACATATGGCGCAGAAGATATAACTTTGAACTGTACACAGCATACAACGAACCCGAGATCATAACATCCATAAAGATCGGACGTCTGCGCTGGATGGGCCATGTTGAACGAATGTTGGAGACTGAAACACCAAAACATATTATGAGACAAACACCAGTAGGAAGAAGGTCAAAGGGAAGACCCAAACTTAGATACATGGAACAAGTGGAACAAGATCTGAAAACACTTAAGATTACCAACTGGAAAAACAAAGCAAGGAACAGAACAGAATGGCGGAAAATCCTAGAACAAGCCAGGACCCAGAAAGGGTTGTCGAGCTACTGGTGATGATGATGATTCTAAGACAAATAAACAAATAAATTAATTTATAGACAAATAAAAATGCTACCCTCAATAAAATTGCGGCGCAAGCTTTGTGATTTGCATAATTTGACAACTACGACTTCTATTAGTTTGATTTCTTCGGTTATTAATGACAGTTAACCTAAAATCTTCATTTTACCGTTCCTTGTTAAAGACGGTTAGCAGTAAATGATGGTTTATAATATGAAAACAATGGGCAATAGTTATAAATCTACATGTCCTATTCTGTTCACTAGAAAATAGAGAAAGTTGAAGAATTACCGAACATTTCAATAATGCACAAGCTAGTTAAGGGTCATAAATGAATTATAATATTCTATTTGTATTTAACGATTAGTTAATTATATGCTTGTCAAAGGCTATTACTGAAACCTGAATATGATAATTGAGTTATGTGCCGTAGATATATTTGCAACTACTGATTGTGCCGGTTAAATGTGGGAAAACTACTGGATGGATTCGAATAGTAGAATTCACATAAAACAAATCAAAATTCGCATAAAACAAATAATGTTGTATTCATTTGTAAATATATATTACTGTATATGTGTATAATTATAGTATATTCGTGGAAAATAAGAAGAAGAGAAGATAAGACAGACACGAAATAACACGACCATGTTCGGAAAGATTTCCGAGGAAAGGACAATAATTATTAAACCTAAAGCTAAGATAATATATTACAAAAATGAATTATCCATAATTAATTGCCCATATCTTTATGGAAGACTTCACTAGCACTATGGTGCACTATCTACACCAATGCTCAAACCCACATGTTGGCTACAATATGTTGACGATACATTCGTCATTTGGTCCCATGACAGGGATACTTAGGTGTCTTTTTAAACCCATCTGAATGGTATACATCCTAGTATCCAGTTCACGATGGAGGTGGAAACTGATTCATCCGTACCGTTTCTCGACGTTATCATAAAGAAAAACTAATCCCAAGGTTTTCATCACTCTGTTTATCGTAAACCTACCCATACAAATCGTTACTTGCATGCCAACTCTCATCATCCACCTTCACAAATTAATTCAGTCATTAATACCCTTGTCTTCAGATCAATAAGCCTTTGCGATTATGCTAGTAGAGCCGCTAAGCTCCCTGCCTCCCATACGGAAATTCGCAGAAGAATAGGGATGGCCAAGAACGCGATGAGTCGACTGTCAAAAATATGGAAGGACCGCTCTTTATCCAAAAAACTCAAAATGAGACTGGTACGGACACTCATTTTTTCAATCTTCAGTTACGGTGCCGAAACATGGACAATAAAATCAGAGGATAGGAAAAGGATTGACGCATTCGAAATGTGGTGCTGGAGACGAATGCTACGCGTCTCGTGGACGGAGCACAGATCCAATCAGTCGATTCTCGAAGAGCTAAACATTCAGACCAGACTCTCCTCACAGTGTCTTGCAAATGTTTTAAAGTTTTTTGGCCACATTGCGAGAAGAGACAATGACAACTTAGAAAGACTAATTGTGTGCGGAAACGTAGAAGGACGTAGAGGCAGAGGACGCTCACCTATCCGATGGTCAGATAAAGTACAGAAAGCCACTGGAGAGACGTTTTCCGAGTCCATGAGAGCAGCCCAAAATCGCAAGAGATGGAGAGAATTGACAGCCCGCATTGTAGGAAATCACGATCCTCAGCAATGAGGAAACGACAAGAGAGAGAGAGAGGAGCATCCACAGATATCAATCTTCCACTCAATCTCAACCCAAAGACTCAGAACCTCATCATACGAAAACTTTTCTTCCTAACATCAAAGGTGTCACTGATAAAATCGACAAAATTCTTAAATAAAAGGGAATAAAGACAATATTTACCCCCCAACAAAAACTTTCATCTCTTGTCCGATCAATCAAAGATAACATACTAAATGACCAACACGAAGTTAATGAAACTACTTTTACAGACTGCTCCGATCTTATATAGGCCAAACAAATCATAGAATCCAAAATAGGATTTATGAACATTCGGGCTCGGGAGACTGAGACCTGGGAAGTTCTGAAGAAGAGAACATCACTCGAAGTTTAAATAAGGCATGGATATGCGAAGTGCTGCATATATTTCTTCTTCACTTCTATGAAAGTGAAGCGTGTATGGTAAAAGTTTGCAGCCTAAACACATCCATTTGAAGTGTGGAAATATCGGTAAATGTTACAAATATCTTGGACGTCCATAACGTGAATCTCGGTCATGCAATGGAACACAATCGATACGACTTCTATGAGCTCATAATATAAGAAGATATCGAATGTAGACGTGGACAAGATCGCAGTCAATTACCTAACTTAAGTATGTACGAGATATAACAGACATGGGTTTAAAGAATTTGCTTAGAAATGTTAAAAAAAGAGAAGAATTGTTGCCAATCTTCTATAAGGAAAGGTACTCAAAGACAATTAAGAATAGTAAGAAGAAATAATCTTGTAGATGTCTTCTATTACATATCACAAAAGGTTTAATTTTTTGTTGGCTTCGAATTTATATCCCCAGTGTGATTCGATCTCGAAATTCATCAAACGCCAAGGATAAATTCTGTCCACCACATCACCGCGACTTAAAGATCCAATTTAATTAATGTATTTTAATCCTTTATGAATAAATATTCTTAATTTTTGCCAGGCTTCAATAATCTAGCCTATAACTCGTCACTGATTATGATTGAGTGGCATTAACCCGAAAATTACTACCGCAAGCAACAACAAGCCTTCTCAAAACATACAATTATATAAAATTGAGTTGAAAAGAACTTTACACGGTTTATGACAAGGATAATACATAAATGAAAATAGTAGACATTGAAATAATCATAATAATCATTATAAATAACATGCAAAATCATAAAACAATGACTCGTTGTCAAAAGTACGATTGTTATTTGCGTTAAAAGAGTGAATTTATGTCGAGACTGTGTTCAAGTAACGACCTAGGACAACTTGGTCAGAACCAGATCCGTAAATCAAAAGGAAGGTCGGCTGAACGTACATATACACACACAGAGACATATATTTCCTTGACGTTGGCTCATATTTCAAATTTTACATATGAATATACCGTTGTTGATGACACAGTTACCCACGAAAGCGAAATTTTACACGGAACCACATTTTTCCGGAGGTTTTTGGCCTATTTAGATGTCGAGACGAGATTTGAACCTACGCTATCATAATAAATGTTTACTTCTTTTGTGAGATGTTCTTCTACTCGAAGGATATTTTATGTCGGAGTAACAAACGGTTCAATGAACAGGAACAACATAGGTAAATTTATCGTTTATCAAAAATATGAATCTCGGGAGTGTTATAGTTTATTTCCACACCTTGTAAAGAACCTTCTTCTTTCTTATTTTTCTTACCATTGGTTGGGCATGTTGTTGACCAGATGTCGTTATTATTTACTGTTTTTAAGAGATCTACTTCTATACTTTTTTTCTCTTCTTATTATAGTCCTTCACGGAATATCATGTTAGTTTTTATACTTAGTTGTCTTACCATCGTCTTAATGTACCATCTTCTTATCTTTTTTTCTATGACTTGTTGCGCCTTTTTTAACCGTCCTAATTTCTCTGGGAGCTTGCAAATATTTTCATGTAATAATCTCAAAATATCTTATGAGCATATAATTCCTATCGGAGGCCTTTATCAAAATATTTCGATACATTGATAGCGTTCTGTCAATCGTTAGTTAGCTTGTTTTTTCCATTTTTTTCCACAAACGTATATGTGCCAATTTTTCTTTCGATTCAATATCAAGCCTGTGTAGTTTATTTTTTGTCATCTGCTTTTTCTCAGAAAACTCTTTTCTACGATTTTATCTTTTGCTTTTTTATTTTTATTCCATTGTTTAAGATTTTCTAGTTTACAGTGTTGGTCTTGATCTTTTTTTCCTTTCGAATTCTGTATTTTTGAAAATGCATTAAATATGTTGAATAGATTTAGATTTTGAATGTTCTAATTTAAAACCAACTCCCAGTCTCTAAGGTATACTTGTAATTGGAACTGCGCTCCTTAACATCTTCTTCATCTTTCTTCTTTTTTCGCTTTCTACAACTCTACGTGAGTCTTGGCTGCGTTTACTATTTTCCTCCACTCTTGCTGGTCTTGTGCAGCAATCACTCGTTACTGCATCTTTCCACCTCTTATTCGGGCCACCAACTGACCTTCTGTCATCGCCTGGTTCTTTCCCAGGAGTTTGTATTTGGTAGTCTTTTATCATATCTTAGTATATGTCCTGCCCATCTTATCCGATTTGTCTTAGTATATCGTACTATGTTTCCTTCTCCATAAAGTGCTTGGAGTTCCTGATTATCCCTTCGTCTTCACTCTTCTGTTGTCTCGTCTCTACAAGGCCCATAGATCGTCTGGGGGATCTTCGGTTCTTAGCCTAATAATTTTGATGTTTCACGCTGGTTCAGTGTCCACGTTTCACTTCCATACTTCTTAACAACAGAAGAATTAAGCTTAGAAAGAAGAAAAAGAAAAGTTATTTGAACCATCCCGTGTTTGGCCAAACAAGACATAAAACGGGACTGCAATCTCGTAGAACTTTATTGAACGACACTGAACAGCGACGCCTTTAGCTTTAGAGGGAACCTTTGCTAGTTGGTGCCTTTGATTCTACAGAAGAACTTGCTGCGGATTACGAATTACTTTAAACTTTATGGAGATTCCATAATAAGCTCAGAATTAGCTAGTCGCAATGCAATTCAAGTTTAAAGTAAGTACTTTTAGTAAATCCTAATATAACGACACTTGTTCACTAATCGGCGAAAATTAACAAATCAGCCTCCGACTATAAATGGAACAATACCATTATTCTCAGAAGAAGATAAAGATTTTAAAGTTATCTTTGATAGGAAGGTTGTATGGAATGATCACCTTGCACATATTACCACTAAAACAAGAGCTCTATGGACGTGCTGTAAGCTTTGTGGTAAAACATGTTATCTGAAATCTTAAATAATCAGACTTCTAATTTCTTATTCTGTACTAGTTTTATGGAACAGAGTTCAAGAGGGAAAATACTTGTTAGTGCAGTAATCACTCGTACAATGATATCGTGCAGCACTATAGCCAGAATTTTAGACTTTCCATCAGACTATAACATCCCTCACAAATGCTGCTACAATATTCCAAGCAGAACTGCTTGCAATAGATTACGAAAACAGATAATAAGCTTTCTTAAAAGCTTTTGGATTAAACATAGATATAGGATAGATACAAAATTTCTTGCAAATCGCAGTGAACCCAAGGAAGCGCATTGAAATCTTCAATCTACAAATCTCCTATTTGGACAAGGTTTTGCCATTGACCTAAAAAACATACATGAGATATATGCAAACTGTTTGAGGAAGCCGACAGTACTAGCTAAGTTATAAGGCATTACAAAAATCTAAAATAGCACCTTCTACTACTAGGAATTAGTTGAAATCCATTGACCCAATTTTCTTCTTCTTCATGTGCCTCATTTTACTCTGTCTGTAGCATTTCTTAAGAGTTCTATTGTTGTTTTTCCATTCCACTGCTTTTAATTTTTTAACCAAGACGTGTGTTGTCTCCCCGGTCCTCTTTTTCCTTCTATTTTCCCTTGTATAGCGTTTTTCTCTGGCAAATCAGTTTATTTTTGCCGTCTTAGATTAATTCTAGGTTTTTTCTTGACTGCTTTTATTTTATTGACCTGATAATGAAGTTCATTTAAGTGAATGAAGTATCTAAGAAGAAGTATCTGAAGTTCTTAGTACCTAAGAATTGAATCCAACAAAAAACTTTACTCAAGATTACTCCTTTCTTATATTGATAAGACCAGTAGAAGAAAGAGATCATAAGGTACTAAAGGTACTACCTATTTGATAGACAAACAGCAAGTCCAGAATGAACATAATGATTGATTATGATATATGAACAAAAACAAATGGTAAATTCTTCGTCGAGTCTTTACGTCGGCGTCTCTGAAGAAAAGAGTAAATTCTCTTTTCCTCAGAGAAGAGGATGTGTTTTCTGTTAGGATGTGTATTAAAATTTAGCAATAACCAGTAATTAGCAGAATTAGTTGCATCTCAAATCTCTTTACAGCGAAAAGTTATAACTTTTAGAAAATAAAAAAAAATCCATTTTTCACAACACATGATACATTTACACAACATCGTTATTTAAAAAAGTGTACTTAGATTCAATTATTTTTCTCCCTTTCAAAGAAAAAGATGGGACAATGTTGTTAGGCTCCCGGTTTTATTCATTTTTACGATTTGTCAGGCACTTAAAAATATTTATTGTGTTTTTAATATGATCTCGTATGACAATAACAGACGCTGCAATTTTAGCACAACTGTCCGTTTAAATAAAGTGTTATTTTGGAAACCATTTACAGTTATTTACATAGTGGTTTTTGTTTGATATCCATGTAAGATCTTTTCACATTTGTAAACAGTTTCGTAGTTTACTAATGGCAATAACATTCTCCGAAGAGAAAAACAATTGAAATAAATAAAACAACAACGCCTGTCTTCACTCTTTCCCTTCTATCTAGTGAACAAGCGCATTCTTATTATGATAATCTCTTCTTAGAGGTCAATATAACAGTATTCTAACCAGTAATAGCCTAAGAAGGCATATCTTATTAGCTGTATGTTACCAACAATTCGTTAACTAATCCCAGTTCACACATTGTTTAGATGTGAGATAACTACGAATTTATTTTGAATATTTTAAACGTTGGTTGTTTTGTTTACGTTGTGGATTTCAAAATACACTCAGTTTGAGAGCAACTTTGTTTTAATGTTGACACCAGTGTCAGGATTACAAAAAGCAGAAGAATTTGCTATATCTGATGTTGAGATCTCGGTATCTATTTGGGTTTTGTTTACGTTAAGAGGTTATAAATAAAATAGACGAATACAATATCGACAAACTACGTAAACCAAGCTCCTTTTCTATGGCATACTTAGAGAACGATTTTGGTTAGGAAAATCATTGTATATTTTCGGAACTATACGATTTGTTTGCTTTTTGAAATACTTAATTTACGCGTTTTACCTCAAAAAACAGTTATTAATAGTGATTTATATTCTTGAATTTATTAAAACTCCTACAAAATAGAGTAATGAGGTGACCATTAAATTAATACTACCAAAGATAACAAAAAAGAAGGATTAGTGGGACAGCCAGTAGACCACAAAGTTTAAGGGTTACAAAGAAAGTTTCCGAATCCAATTAGTTTTTTGTAAGGAAATAAAGAAAGATAAATCTTATCTCCGAACAAGAAAATCAAACATTTTTTGCGAATAACGTATGGTCCTAAAGTTTTGGGAAAAATTTCAATAGCATATAACTCTGACCACAATAATCTTATATTTTTATTAAATTATTCAACAATTTAACTTAACTATCCTTATTATAAATCAAAATTCAAATCACAGACAAGGGACCATTATTTTCGATTTGCCTAATAATTCCCCTGACACGTTGCATCATCCTTCGGACGACCTCGGCATCAATTTCTCTAATTTTTGTATATATGCGGCGTCTTAACTGTCCTGATTTTGTGCTTCCCATCCGTTATTATAGACTTTCCGACTTAATATTGCCCAGAACTCTTCAATTGGACGAGCCTGAGATAGGTTGGGGGATTGTCTGCTTTCGGTACAAAGGTAATGTTGTTAGTTGTTAGTTTCTTACCAGTCCCTTGTGATCCGAATCGTTCGTGTAAAACCCATCGTTACCCTTCATCTCAGAGTTGGACAAAGTAAAATATTTTTCATCGTCCATCACAATCAACTTGTTGACGAAATGCACTCGCCTTAACGCGCGGCAACATCTCGGAATTCTCCCTAATTGATCGTCTGTGTATTTTGGAGCTTTCCTTCTTTTCCGGTAGATAATATTGTTACTCGATAGGGTCCTGTATACTGTAGTCTTTCCAACATGAAATCCTCTGGCCAGTTTTCGCTGTGAGACCCCAATTTTGTTCTTAGCTGCTTCAATCAATCTTGCCTCTCTTATATGATTCAAAATCCGCGGTCGGCCACTTTTACGCAAGTTAACACATGGTATCTCTTCTTCACATTCTCTGATTGTGCGATAAATTGTCGATTTGCTTATGTTTTGATCTCGATCAATATTAACAATATCTCGTTTCGACATTCGCCCAACCATATTATAAACACCTCGACGAATATCAATTTTATAAGACATTTTGCAGAGCACAAACCAAAATATTCTGCTTTGTTTATTAAATGTCAATAACTGATGACATTTACTAAATGCTTCCCGACGATCAATTTGGCTTCAAACACACTTTTCTCATACAATCAACAATCAAGAAGATGTCTTAGCAGAAATTTTTGACATTAAAGGGCCTTGCCTTTTGATTCAATCTCCATATTGACAAATTCTACTATAATTAAGATGGTAACATTCCTTCATTTGTAAAAAAAACTTTGTACCTTTAATATGTAGCGTTTACACAGGTGAGCTATCTAGTATTCTGTTGGCTTTTAAATGCATCTCCCATCAAAGCAGACATATTGCTCTTTGTACAGATTCCCTTTCATCTATTCATTCAATCAATACAATTTGTAATGACCACCCAATGGTTCAGAACATTCATGGCATCTACCAAAATCTCTCTGCTCACGTTGTCGCAGTTTTTCTTATATGGCTACCTTCTCATACTGGACTTACCGGTAGTGAAACATCAGATTATTTTGCCAAAGAAGCTACCAACGATAGTACTGGAATAACCATAATTCAACTAGCTAACGGTCTTAAACTCGTTTTTAGAAAGTCAGTAGAGAATGCCTGGCAAAACTTGTGGCAAAAACTCTTCATGAACTTCGTCTGCTTATTGGTCATGTCTTCCTGGTCTTCCTAACTAGAAAACTTACCCATGGTTTTTTGATATGATCAGGAGCTTCTCAAACTTGCCACCATTAGAATGTTTATCTGACTGCGAAACACATCTTCACCGCCTGCAAACCATCTACCAATTATCAGATTTAAGCGATACAAATGTATCGGGAAAGAATGGTAAACTGAACTAAAGATTAAAGCACAGAGCGAAATGTTTTCTACCTACCTTAGACATCCGGATCATCTGAAATATGATGCAAGGAACAAATCCAAATGTTTTGCATATATAATCAGCATTACTGATAAAACAATTACATCCATTTCATGATCACTAGTAGTTCTTGTATTAAAATATATATCAAGCTTTAGACCATAAAAAGAATAATTTGCTGAGAATTTTATTAATTTGATTGAATTTTAAAATAAAATTGACCAATTAACAAATTTATCTAATTAGCGATCCCCAACTTGCATTGTAAAATTGATGAAACTATAAAAATGAACCTGTACGCTATTAATTTTTGACTAATGTTCAGTAGTTCGTTAAATGTATTTACATTTTTGAAATAAAACGATAAAACGACGTAAGTCTAATCTTCGAAACAATGATGAGGCAATAAAAGCCGCTCGTTATGTCTGCCATTTTGTTACAACTAATTAGAATGTAGGAATAGATCTTATCTTAAACGTTTGTTCGAGATAACGTGTATTGTTAACAGTTAAAATGCTTCACCGATTACTACTCATTACAAACAAAATTCATAACCGATCGTAATTATTTCGGTTTTTCAGTTTTCTAATAAAAGTTCACTGATAATAGCGAATGTTCCCATAAATAATTCTTGATACTGTTTAAAACAGACAATGTTGACTGACTTTTTGTGCTATTTCTTTATCAATAAAAACTTCATAGGTTCTTAAATCGTGCTTGTTTTATATTTATACTTAAGTTGGGTGCTGACATCAACATACCATTAATTAATCTCAACTATAGAAAATAAAATACTGTATTTATATAAGATTAAGCCACAATTGATTCTAATAAAAATTACATTTTACATTTCTTTTTGACATTCTCAAAAAGAATTACCTATTCCTATTCTTCTTCTTTTTCTTCTTTTTTTTATGTAGACATGAATCTGTCTGTTTTTCAATGTTCCTCCAGTAAATTGTCGTTCCATCGGTTTCGTGGTCTTTCTACTGATCGTCTTCCTATTAGGGAACCGTCTCCTTACTTCTCTATTTGTTGTCATTCGTCTTATATGATCATTTCATTCTACTCTTCTATTTCTTACCCAGTTCTTGGTGTTCTCCACCTTGCATCTACGTCGTATATATGTACTTCTAGCTCTGTTCCATAGTGTCTTACCATTAATTTTTCTTAGTCTTATCATCTCTGCTGTTTCTAACATCCTTTTTGTCCTCTGTGTGTCAGGTCTTGTTTCTGCCGCGTATGTCATTATTGGTGTGATGACTGTTTTGTAAATTCTGCCTTTCATTTCTTTCAGGAAACTTGCTGCGGCTCTGTTGCCTAGACTGTGATGTGATGTGTGATGTGATGCCTAGACTGAACTCAAGTTCGCCGAAGAACTTTCGAGCGGTATTAAGATAGAGGCTGAACGGTTAAATTGTGAGATCCCAAGATCTGGCAACTCCGTCCCGATTCGGTCGAAATACTGCTCGAAATGTTGCAAAAGCGGACATTTCAATAACGAATGCCCCGAAAAATCTTACACATGTCCATACTGCGGACAAAACCAGAGGTCATCTGCATGCCGCAAGACATCCGAACCGAAATGCCCGAACTGTAGTGGCCCCCATCCCGCCTTCTCACCAAGATGCCCACACCGAAACATATTTCCCAACAACTACGACCAAACCCAACCACTATACACACCAAAACAAATCCCTTCATAAGACCTTTCCTCTGATATGAAATCCCTAATCCACTTCATATCCATGACCTTATTCAACGTCTTCCCTGAAAAGAGAAGCGCAACTATCCGAGTAATCAACCAAATTTCCAATTCACTATATGGATATGCCATAACCATCTCCCATTTCAATAACCGCATAAATCAAACCTTTACCCAACTCCATACCTAATACACACGCACACCTATACACACAAAGAGAAATACATACACTTATCAATACACATTACACTTTACCAACACGCTTACACCAACATCCATAAACATAGAAATTCACCCAACATACTACACAAACCAACACACACACCACACAAGTGAGCACCACACATACTCCTTAAGAGTCGAATAAATTACAACAAGGACAGGGGAGATTGGTTTTCTGTGGTTTCCCAATCTCATTGCACAATGATACCTGATCCTAGGTGAGGACACAGCCACAGCTATCCTCCACGCGATTTCCAAAGAACCAAATAAGGCCAAACAATCTGAAAGGAACCGTTTTTCCATGGAACTTGTACTTAGTGGCGGGCTTGGTCCACGCGGCGGACAGCTTCGGCAGCCCCACTGGCTTCTTCTTCTCGTCGGTCGCGGATACGATCCTTCTGACATTCCTGCCTTTAGCGGCGGCACCCAGTCTAAGTCCTCACACGAACCAACCAAGCTATAAGCACCAATTAATAAATACGTAAAAAACCATCCTTGAAGAAGCACAAAGCTTAAAACAAGGTTAAAACGCGTCAGTCAGTATTTAAACTCCATCACTTGTTGTATTATCTGACCTTCCAACTCCAATTTACATATTAGTAAATTTGCTGTTATAACAATGCATTTTGTCATTTTTGGGAAAATTAACGTGTTAACTTTTCTGGCGGTTATATTAAATTGGTGCAGCATGCTTTGTAAATCATCTTCACTTTGAGAGAGTAGTATTACATTGTCTGCATAGCAGATTATTAAAAGTTGTTGTTCTCCCATTTGTTATCCTTTTTTAGTTCTTACTTTTTTTATTCCTATTTCCTATTCCTATTGTAAATAGAAATTATTTTAGCCTGTTGCTGTTTATTCATTGACATCTAATTTGACAGTTGACTTCATTGGCCTCGATTTTTGTAGGCAAATAGCCATGTGTTGAGTTGAATTCTGAGGGTGATGTTTTACCCTCCGGAATCGTATCAAATTCTAATTTTTTTGTGCTTGTGTAGTGAATTTATTGTAGAAGATATGTCTCTGACCTTCTGTTAATCCATTGATGTTGTAGAACCGTAAAGAACAGAAAATTGGCATACTTCGTTCACATTTTTATTACCTAATTATAACTACGAACTTTGGCGATTGGGGGCAAAATACGCAAAATGTACGCAGACATATATCCTGGCTGGCCAATCTTAGAAAATGTCAACTATGTCTATATTGTCAACTAATTCAATATAAGTTCCTTCTTATAAGTTCTGCAAAATGAGGATTTTTGGTAAAACTAGTGGTACTATTACGTAGTTCAAGTCGCCTACTACGGAAACTTCTGGACAAGTCTATAATTTTTAATTCTGAAGTTAGCAAACAGTTTCCAGGCCGAATTATTTGCACTGATAGCCTGTGCTAATGAAATCATTATGAAGCTAATCAATAATTAGATTTATTAACAGAAAAGCGCAAAATCGATAAGCAATACTACCGCTAAACTATATCGATTAACGGCAAAACTGTTAGAACTTCCTTAATAAACTGGTACGACACAATAAAATGTGTCTAATACGCATTCTGGGGCTTCAGGAGTTCAAGAACTAACTGGTAAAGCTCTAGAGGAGAATTAGAAGACTGATTCTGTTACAATCCAGATAAGATGCCCTAAGAAACGAAATCTAAGAAAGACAATCATTAGCAATATTCATAGTTGGTTTTCATGTAGTTTAATGGATCTTGACAAGGGAATAAACTATGGTGCAAGCAGTGCGATAAAGAAACTGTGATCCGGTATACAAAAAAATAAGGAAAAACAAGAATTGAGTCAGGAGACATCCTCAAACTCCCTGTAAGAAATGTTTTTTATCAAGACCATAGAACTTTTTGTTAACGTTTAATGAAAGAACAAAGTTCGGTGCAAAATTTCCATGACGAAGTGCCAGAGACAGAAACTGTTACGGCTAAGTTGAGAAGAGGACGAATTGTAAAGTGGTTTGTAGATATTTGAAATATTCTCTTCTATTTTTTCTAGAATATTTGGACATTATTTCGACAGCCTACAGCTTACACAACTTCCAAAGTATCCAATATTGAAGATATATTCTCATACAATTAAGTTCTGAATTGTTGAGTGTCCATATTTACAGAACTTTGTTTGTGCAGTGGAATTCTTCAGCTTATGATGGACAGCAAAATTAACTATTTGTTTTGTTAGTGTGTCATTTTCCAGGTAATCATTATTAAACATATTATACGTATCGAATAATCGAAGTACGCTATATTGTAAGTTAAAAAGATCGAATACCATACAAAGGTATAAGCTGGTTGTCTCATTTACTTCTACCATGTTCAAAAACATGCCCAGTAATTAATTTAATACGAAGTCAGCCTATTCCGTTCCCAATTAGTGATACAGAGACCGCAAGTAGACTGTCACTAGCGCAAATTGTGATGAATCATTACTGCTAAATCAAAGAATATTACCACGCTCAGCTAAACATTACTTCATAAATTTAATCTGTCACCTCGACCATCTATTCTATTTAGTGACTATTATTCGTCTGTTATGGTGACAACGTCCACGTGCCGTTGGACGGTTTACGTATTTTTAATTATATTAGTTCGGCGAATGAATTAATACATTAATCTAAATTTAAAAATAGACCAAAAAGTTACTGCTTATGTATTTCCATAGCGTAGTATATAGAACAACTTTGACATGTTAGTATGACGTCACACTTTCAATTTTTTGAGGTTAGAACCCTTTTTCAGAATTATTTTATTTACATTATCTCTACGTCAAGATAGACATAATGTTCGAGGCTAGGTCCGTAGTTATATTTTGAACGAATTACCTTACTTCCAGGATATTTCGTTTGTAATAAAACAAAATAGGACAGTAGGAGCTATCGATATCTTGTAAAATGTTTCCAAATCAAGTTTATCTATCAAATATTTTATTTGAACCTCAAAGTCTTGTCCCTTCTCGCTACAATGTTGTTATAAAATATTCCAAGTAACTTCTTAAAAGATTTTTAAATTAACCGAATTGAATTGTTATGATAAATGATTCTTGTTATAAAGTCACACGGATTTTGACGCATTTATAACAGATATTAATATAAGGAGAACCGATTTCACATAAACGCATGTTTTGTTGTGGAATTTGTTATTTATAGGTGAATCAATTTGACTGACAGCTTGAATGTTACTTATGGATGATACTTACTTACTAATGACAAGGATATCGCAATATAAATCATGCATTTTTATATGTCTTTCAAGAAAAATTTTCTAGCACAAACCTATGCTTCATGTTTCATTTGTGAATCGGTTTTTTAACTAAATTGTAAGAAAATGAATTGAAGATTTAGTTCGAAAAATAAACACTGTTGCAAAGAAATACTCTACTTTTTGTTTGTAGAGCAGTCAATGTCTCGGAAACATAACTCTCTATGAGGCTCTGTGTTCGAAATTTGTAAAATGATATGTCGCGATTTCAAAATACTTTCATACTATTAGACGTGTGTGGTTACTCAGAAACACGTGCAGTTAATGTGAATGTTTTTCTATCGTAATGCCAGCTTACAAAAGTATTATCAACCTGAATCTTCTAGAAAAGCCTATGTTTCGAAAACAAAACATTTTTTTAAGTCTCTGCATTAGAAATTTGTAAAATTCCACGATTTCAAGGTATTTGTTCATCATCAGAGCTGCGCAGATATCTTTCTGGAGATTTATTATTTGATACTCAACAGAAACTAAGACCATACATACAAGAACTATTTCGTTATAACCGATCCATGCAACATGACCACCAATCACAACAGAGGATATGGCAAATGTCATAAAACTAGCAAAAACTGGAAAAACCGTCATTATACGAGTAGATGAAAAATATAGTTACAAATTGTAAAACTTCTAAAACGATTTAATTGGAATAGCGGCCTCGACCAATTTGAAGAGATATATAATAATACATTTAAAGCCATATATAATACTGGCTTAATCCCGAACGATTGGCTGAAGTTCACCTCAGTTTCTCTACCAAAGAAAGTGAACACAAAATAATCTCGAGATTATAGAACTATAAGCCTAATAAATTCATATATAACTGGAAAAAGTAGCCAGTTGCGAAATACCAAAGCTGAGAACATTTGGATACTAATTTAGATGTAACTCACTTCAATTGTTCCTAGTCTTCTTCTTCCACTTTATAAGCAATTCTGTTTGTTGATTAGCGGATTGATATTTCTATGGAAGATTGTCACACTGGTCTCCACCATTCTAATTATATGATTATTCCATTTTATATGGTCGTTTATACACTATTCGTTACATTTTCTTCTAATGTCTTTACTTCTCTTTCGATCTCTTAAACTCCCATCTCCGCCATTTCCAGTAGCCTTGACCTAGGAGCTAGCTTGGGAGCCAGAACTGTGTCAGCAGCCGCTCTGTGGGTGATAACCGGCTATGTTCCCTCACATGTACTGGCAGGTGAAAGGACCAGGATTGATAGTGGTAGGGGGCGAAACATTGGAGAGCGAGAGGTGAGTGAGATAAAGCTGGCCGAGAGATTAGTTTAAAGTCACTTATCCTAAATTTTCGAAGCTGGGTGGACTGTGGACATAGGCAGCTGGTTCTTACCTAATGCAAATGCTCACAGGCCATGGCGGCTTTCGTAGCTACCTTTTCAGGTTTAGGAGGGCACATAAGAGGTGGGCGGATAAAGAAGTTTGAAAGAGAGTGTAACTGGTGAATGTTTGATTCAAGTGAGAAGCACCTCGGAGGCGTTCGGACTGTCCAGAAGCAGGCCGAAATAAGAGAGAATGAAAGAGAGAAAGGAGTGCTTGAAGTCGAATTCTGGAGGAGGCCAGGGCCCGATTTGGCTGTAACGCCATGGGAGAGAGGAATCCGTGATCAAATTTAAGACCATAGAGCTTAATGAGTCCTCCTGTCTTATTCCGTTGCATATATTTATATGTTCTGTAAGTTGTCCGTCTATTTTAACTTCCAATTTGTTGTTTTGGTAGATGTTTTCAATAGTTTGTATGTTATCTCAGAGAACTTCTCTATTGCATAGAAAATGGATTACATTTTTAAGTCTTACTCTGCCAAATGCTTTCTTCAAGTCAATTAGACACAGAAATGGTGGTCTATTATACTCTACTATAATAGAGTATAATAAGTGTTCCATTGAAAATCTACAATAGCGATAATTATGGCCTATTTTTGTATCGCCGTCGGTACTAAAAGAAAAGAAGATTTCTATTGAAAATATTCGATATTTTATTTAACAAAAGATTCAATAAGCATTGTTAATTTGTTTCATTTAGTACCAGTTTAAAAGAATAAACCTACACTCTTAAAAGGAGTGAACGAGTATGTTTCAGACGTGTACGTCTTATTCAAGTATAAAATCTTGAAGGTTATTACTAAATACTACTTACTATTAATGGTACCTTAAAGCGGCGTTTCTTTACAACGAACTCAAAGAAACGACTGACAACTGAACAAAACCACTTTGTTAACCCCGCCTCCATTTTTAATTGCACTACCATTGTATAGGATTCGTATAATTGTCGCAAAACTTTTTTCCTGGCAAAATATATGACTAAAAATGATAATTAAGTAATTTCAGACCGGCTGACGGTCTGAAAGATTTAATAGTTCTACCTCTTTCAGTAAAATATCAAAATGATGTTCTCGACGATGCACAGTTGTTAGTGAAGAGGGCACAAAAAGCTAAAGCAAGGTGACATCTCTATACGCAAGTCATATTTATGACTGCGATTCCATCCCAGTTGATTCCGTCTACAAATTTAGAGTTGCGTTCGTTTTTTCTTTTCCGATAAATTGCTCTATTTGTATGGATTCGAGATGGGGTTGTGCTTATGTATTCCGGATGAATCAACGGAATTAAAAAAGTTGAACTGCTGCGAAGGTGGTCTACTTATATCATTTAAGTCGGCTAAACCGACCGAACGCTTGTGCTTTCTCTTAGGAATTTGCAGCAATAATAAAAACGGCCTCTAGATACAACTTTTTTGTAAATGTGTATTTATATAGATGCACTCATAATTGTTAACAACTCCGAAATCCTAAAACTAACTGCGCTGTGTTGCCACACTCATAATTTAGTCCGAGTGATCGTCAAAATAGTTTGTAGTCTAAATATAATTTAAATCAACAAATATCGGTAACTAAACTATTTTTAAAAGTTGTTAAAATATTTTATTTAATATTAGACAGGAATTTGGTAAATCATTTTTGAAGTATTTAAAAGAAAAATTATACATGGACACCATTTGGATGCCATGCTTTAGGCACCCGATAGGCTCTATTCGCTGTACAAGTACTTATGCAGACGTGCAGGGATTCCAACTGTGACATATATATTTTGTTTTATCGACTACAAAAAGGCGTTTGATAGGGTAAACTATGATTAGCTCATAACCATCTTGAAAGAAGCGGACTTCTTTTAATGACAACAAAACTGCCAACATTAAAATGGATGACCAGTTAACAGGGGAAATTTTCATAGATAGTGGACAGAGACTTTGCATTTTTTACAAAATGACACAGCCACTCATTAAAAAGTTCTGTATTGATCAATCCGTTTTTAGATTATTTGTATAAAGCACCAAGAAGTTCATTTTTCTCAAGTGTAAAAGACAAATCTTTTCCGAGGATAGATCAACGTGGGGGACTATAATTTCGTGCACCACTCATGCAGAAACTGTGATAGGTCGCCCACGTTCGGCAGATATAGTAGATCCTACTTTTTGCTCCCTTAGGTCCATAAACCTTTATATATAATTTTTGAAATGCTGTAATGTTGTAGTGCCAGTTTCGTCTATATTAAAAATTCTGTTTGGCTCCAACTTAAACCTGTTGTTACATAAAATAGTGTTGTTGACTCTTTATTAAATGCCACAATCCTATTCAAGATTGTTCCCTCTGTTTATCTTTATGATACATCAGGATTTCTTTTTATAAACCCATAAAGCCAATCTTTGCCGGCTAACCTCTTCTCTTTATTGAAAGTATTTGGGATATTATTTTCTTCAGCATACCTGAATACCAATCATCTAAGGCATTAAAAGCCATAAAATAATTTACTAAAAGGGGTAGTGTGTGCAAACCTGTTAATCTTTTTCTTAAAGTAGATTCGAGAATATTGAAAGCTCTTTCCGTTTCCCTTATTTTTTTTCCGTAATTTCTGATTACATACAAAGCATTTTGTAAATCTTCGTGAGTATAATATGTAAGAATCGTAGATTTTCTATTGTCGTTTCGTGGCCTCTGAAATAAAAATGATAATTCTAATATTTAATATTTTATTGTTTGTGGGGAAACCGTGCGCACTCCTGCGCACTATTACCCCTTTAGGCCTTAAATAGCAAACGTCATCACAAACGGAAAACTGCTGAACCAGATAAACCAACAGATGCACCAAAATGTAGGCAAAACAACATAATTTAAATCAATAATAAGTTCAATGTAAGTAAATAAAGGCTACAGACTTACCGTCTTTATTTTCGGATCAGAAAAACTAAAAGAATTCTTGCAATTTTCAATATTGGAACCTTACTTAGTCCACGTGCAACGGTCTTGAAGATAATGGCGTCAACAATTCAAAAGATGGGTCGAAATGTGTAGGACTGGTCGAGTTCGTAACATCTTCTTCAGGATTTGAAATACAATGCAGCGCACGATTACCCGCCGCTCACCATTCCTCCACTTTCCCTTAATGTTAAAACTTCAATGTGCTTCAATTTCTGGATTTGATTATATGCTTCTGAATTTGATACATTGACCCATTGATTGTGATCCTTCACAATCAATGGGGCATGAGAAACAAATCTGTATACAAGAAAGGGAATCGCCCTCTTATGTGCTATTTCTTTTGGTGTTGACGACTATTACACCAAATTTTTTTCTATTCTGGCTTATCTATGGTCTATGATTCCCACATTTTCTTGCCTTGTAGGTGGTTATATAGATGGAAGTTAGCCAGTCCTGTGAGAATGTTCATGTTTCGTATATGCCATTCAAGAAGTACGTTAAGTTGTTAACTACTGTTTCGCTAAGGTATTTGAAGTGTTCTGCTTAATGTTCAAAGAGCTTTGCTCCACTTTATTTCGTTTATAGCGGATACAACTTCTGCTGTCAGTATGGGGAGATCGAGAGTCCTTTTTTATTGGTTAACTGTCATCTGGTCTGTTGTCTGCAAATATTTCTAGGAGGTATCTTTCCTAGAGACCTTTTTGGGCGTCCAGAGGCCTGCAACCTCTTTTATTTTTTATGTAGTTCTGGGTTTTTGTGTTCTTGCTTGAGTTGTTCTACATATTTGCACATCACCTCTCGTCCCCGTTTCAAATTAAAGAAAAAGAATGGAACTAGATAATTAGCTAGAAATAATAGAAAAAAATTTTACAAGGAAAATAGAAGAAAAAAAGTTACAAGAGGAGCTTTAAAGAGTTGTCTAGACAGCTCTATAATAATTGGAGTAAGCTTTCTGATGATTCTAATGCTTATAGACGGGTGTTAAAATATCCAATAAATACATCAGCAACAGAGCAGCCTTCCCAAAAATTTATATATTCTTGTTGTTGTTGTGACAGTCCTTTCGGATATTGGAAATTTTTTACTTTCCTTACCTCTGATCTAAACAGCTAATTCGTAGTCTTCTTGCAAATTGCTTACACAATTTATTTTATTTAATTTCATATAAATTTATTGTAAATTCACATTAAAGGAATAAAAACTCCATTTTAATTTAATAGAACGAGTAATCCATTCAAAAATGAATTACAAATGTTTATTCCAATTCCAAAGCATTTCCTAGGCCATTTCCAAAAGATTCCAGAATGTAGATTTTAAAAAGTCTTACAATAAATATTCGAAAATTTTAATTGCAATCGTGAAAATCCCATTTTAAATGTTTGGCATCCCACCAGCATTTTTTCCAACATCACTGTCATTTTTACTTATCTAAATTAGCGCTAATTGGGGTATCACTCGCTAATTTAAGCATCGTGTTTTTTGACGAAGAGCTAATTTTTCAAAGTATAGAAAAGATAACGGCGAATTGAGTGTGAACACTTCATTAAATTGTGTCACAAAGTATCTACATATTTGCGTCGAGCGGTTATGAGAGTGATGCAAATATTTACAAATGATCTTTGGCGCTAATTCTCATTTCGAGATGATAATTTTTAATTAGTACAGAACTAATAATGTTGCGCCACGTTTATTACTCTCTATCGAGAATGATAATGATATAAGCGTGGTATAATATATTCTTTAATACTCTCCTATTGTCTAGCTGCACGTGAACATTTTTATTTATAAGAGTTTGAATATTAAGAGTTGTAAAAAATGGTATAAAATTGTGTAGTACGTTCTAATGCGCGCTTTACTCACTTGTATTTGTTGATACATCTCGTTTCTTGGCCGTATATGGTGAAAGTGACACAAGTACGAATGACAGCCTTCCGTTTCGTTATTTCTTGTGTCATATAAATCTTTCTTTCGATAGCATATCCCGTTAAATTTCGTAGCTAATCCATTTTATATATTGGTTTATTTTACTAAGGTCGCATATTTTTTACCAGATGATTCTGTTAGTGATGCTTCTAATATAGTTAGATTTGCGTATCTTTCAGCTTAATATCATGTGTATATCCACAATAGCTAAGCATTCCTTCTGATCTTGTCAGTGTCGTGCTGGTATCTTAACTGGTAAAGTTAAATTTAGCTTTTGATATAGCTGTATATTTCCAAAACTTCGGTAATTTTATAGAATACGACCTGACAATGACTACTGAGTGGACACAAGAGTAGTCATATTCTTCTGTTCCTTCTGTTCGAAACTGCTTAGATTCGTCTGTATAGCGTGTAAGGGGCCTTCCTCTATTTCTTTTGTCAGTAACAATATCTTCTTTATTTACCTGCAATAGTATTTTCATTATTTGTAAGTTACTATCCTCATAAAATATTTTAAAACTACCGTGTCAAAGTTAAACAGCTATTTACGACATATATTATTACTTGGAAGTTAAGAGTGACTATTAAAATTTGTTTGGTGAGCTTTATTATACCGTTTATATTAATTTTAGACGTTCTTATTTACTTTTTTGGTTTTAATAAAGAACCGACGGTAAAATAAGTGGTAGGTATGGAAAATAAAAACTAAAAGTAACCTCAAGAAATCCAATAACTTCAAAGAATTTGAAATAATTATAACGCCCAACACTTTTATTGGCAATATCGCATAACGCGGATGAAAGTTTCATTCCGTAGCAACCGCATTCGAGAGGCAGCGTCGGAAAAGCATTGGAAAAGCGTTGGAAAAGCGAGCGGGGGACAGCCGGGGCAGTCTTTCATCCCAGGGAAACATCATTCGCGTTTGCCATTGGTTCTGTTCCTCCCTTCAGACTTGCATCTGCTGTCGATTCTATTCGTAAATCAAAATTGCGACGCTAAATCGACGCGTTGTACCCTTTAACGTCGTCCGACCTGTCTGAAAACTGACATAACGACGCAAGTGCCAAGAGGTTGGACCGTATGTTTGAGATCCTTAAGGGTTTATTGCTGGCCTTTTTGAGACTCGCTTGAAAGCGAATTATATTGCAATAATTGGTTACACTTAAATACAAGAAAATGTTTTTCCAAAGTTATTAACAGTTACAGATAAACTAATTTTCAGTTTCTCGATAGAGATAAAAAGTTAAGGAAGAGTCAGGGCAAAATTATTAGCAATTAAGTGCATATCATTATATGGGAGAGGGTTGCTGAAATTACTTTGTATTACATCATAATATTATTTGAATAGTTTTTATATAAATTTAAAAATGTTAAATATTGCAATCCTATTTTCTTAATAGAAAAACAAACTATATAACTATATGCAAATATTTTACTACACCAGTAAGATTTAGGCTGAATAGAATAATATAGTAATATTTGTTTATATAACAACAATTTTAAACTAGATGTAACAAGTGACATCTATTATGTGACATGTAATAAAAATATATGCTTCGTCCAGAACACTGAAATACCTTATACGAAAAATGTTTGAAGCTGGAATAACTACATATTAGAGCTAATGTTGAGCATTCAACAACCAACTTTGTTACAGCGACAAAAAAAAGGTCAAGTATTAAGAACAAGACCCAAATAATCAACGATACTCGATAGCCGCTCACGAATCAAAACATATTGAAGATGAACAAGAGCAAACAGAGGAAACTGGAATAAAAATATTACCAAAATAAATGATAAGAGATTATCAGTTATTGTTTCGCTTAAGAATGATAACTTATCATTAAAGTAAACCCGACTTACAGCAAAAAAGGCCAAGAAGAAGAGGGAGGTTAAAGTAAATTATTTTATTCTTAACTTTTGCTTTTTAATGTGTGTAGGGCCTGGTACATAATCAAACATAGATCAACAATTCATTTGTGTATTTAAGAATCTTCTTAGATAATGTCGTAAGTGTCTAGGTAAGAAAGTTTCAATTAGAAAGATTTTAGTTTCAGCAAATGAAAGTATTATAAGATTGTCCAAAATATGGAACAACGAAGGAAATGTTAAGCCAAAGCATGGATTATTACCCAAACAAAAAAACAAAACTTTAGATAGTTGTATTCTCCTAAAACCATGAGTGGCAAGTGATAAAAAAGAACTGGGTCAGATCAATAAGAGATAGAATATCACCTAGTAAAAGATAAAAACAGTAAAATTAAGTAATTAATCTTTTTTTTCCAGCAATGAATAAGCAATTCTGCTTGTTCATTGGCAAATTAATACATTTATGAACTCCATCTTTTGCGCGGTAGTCCGTTTTGCTGATTGGTGACTTATCTCTTGCTATTTTGACCACACTGCTCGTTACATTTTCTTCTAATGTCTTCACTCGTCTTTCGATCGCTCAGCGTATTTCCTGTAATTCTTCTCAGTACTCTTATCTCTGCCGTTTCCAGTAGCCTTTGCGTTGTGGCTGTGTCGGATCTTGTTTCTGAGGCATATGTCATTATTGGTCTTACACTGGCTTTATAAATTCTTGACTTCGTCTCAGTGTTAATGTATCTGTTTCGCCATATAGTGTTATAAAGGCTAATAAGTAATTAGTGGAAAACAAAACCAAGCTCTTGGCAGATCTAGAAGAAAATCGTCAACATTATGCACAGAACAGCGACCTACTTTAGTTAGGAATAGCGTTCCTTGGATGTTTGTGGTATATAATAGAAGGAAATATAAAGCTGCCATCAGTGCTGCAACAGAAACATCGTATAATAGACAAAAAAAGTTGCTTTAAACTGTGCATACAATAAATGTTATATTTTCTGCCTACATAAATCCAGCAATCATTATTATTCATTGAGAAAAACAGACAAATTAAAAAAGAGAGAAAAATTGGAATCAAAATACTGAATAATAACGAATAATATTGTGTAATATAAGCAGAAATTTATTTAGTACTATTAGTTTTAGACATACGGGATTTATCAAATGTTCTAATAATGTCAATATACCTATTATAACACCATTGTTTTTGGGATTATTAAAAAACACGCTTGTTAAAACAACGGAAAACTTTGTCCTAAGAGTGTAGTAGCTATTTTTATTTAAATATTATTTAAATATTGTATTGTATTGCATTATTTTTTATATTCTTAACATCTTTTAGATCAATAAATAAAACCAAAAATATATTAGTAAGCTGTTTTAAGATTTAGCATGTTCAACTTATATACTTTTCGATTATCCCTTTTAATAAAAAACGAGCAGGCTAATTTTCTCTTCAGACGTAATTTTGGATATTGTTGAAGTCTCGTACTACGACATGACGCGAATTGGTCTGGAGCAAAGCCCCACGTAATAACTGTCTTTAGCGACCGCCTGCAGAGCTTAGTACTAATCTCGCACACGTGGGTAATGAAAACAGATATAACGTATTGCAGAACAAGGTAATAAGATGAAATTGGAATATTGGTGTGAAATATTACTGGAATTGGGTAAAGTAGCTTAAGCTGATGAATTCAAGCAAAAATTTCTGTTATAAAATAAAGTGATGTGTGGTGTGTAGACTTGGTGTATTGTGTGTATGTTGTTTTCACTCTATTTATTGTTTTGTAGTTGAGATGTTTTAGAAAATATTCGTGTTTATTGTCGATCAATTTCTTATGCTCCAATATACGTTTTTAAATTTGTTCTCTGTTTGTCCGATGTCATCGTTTGGATGCTGTTCACAACTTGTTGTATATATAAAATATGCGTTTTTACAACTTATTATTCTGTACTACTGATATGTTTTGGTACATTTTGTTTTTGGCAAAACAATTCAATTCAAATAAACCAATTCATTTTGGATAATATAGAGTAACAGTCACATACATTAAACAAACAGTTTAATAAAGACTTTTATAATGTTTTTACGTAAGTGTGTCATTGATTGAACATACGAAAAGCGAAAGCATTAAGACAAATCATGGAGGAACCAACTTTAACAGAGATGGCTAGCGAAGGACACATTAAACAGTGCGTAACTATATGGGCATCACTAAATCCGTAATTTTCCAAACAATCCTGAGCATAGTTATCAAAGAAACCAGATCAAACGATGGCAGACGAGAGAAAACGCAGAAAATGAAAAATAACTCACCCATTAATAAATCTGGCCTCATTAAATCAGAAGTAAAAAATTAAAAGAATATCTTTCAATCAAAGTTTCGATCCGTAACGATTGTCAAAATTTAAAAGTCATAAATGTCATCTGATTAATAACAATATTGAATCATCTGTTTAAATTTGTATGACACTACTCGTTTTAAAATAATTTCATATAAATACAATTATCATTTTTAAACATCTTACTTATTTATTTATATAATAAATAAATTTACCATTAAATGATATTTATTTATATTTTATTATTAGTTTAATACTTCGTCTGAGTTTGAAAGGTCTATCAGAAGTAAACAACGTATGCTTTGTTATTACGTTAAGAGATGGCGTTAGGAGCAAACATAATAATTTATTGAATTATTTTATTAGTATACTATAATTTGTTTAAAATATAAATAATAAATAAATAATCATCTTTAAAAATGTTATTTAAATTTAAAAAATACACAAAACTTAGTATGAAGCTTGGCTCTAGTCTACTGTGTCGCATATAATACTTTTTTTTAGATCCTAAAACATTGTTGATTTTAAGCTACGCATTTCTTATAAATATATTTGTTGTAGATAATTTTACTCTTAAAGTAACTGTTCTAGATAGTTTTTTTTGTATGCTCTTTTCATAATGTTGGGCTGACCTACAAACATCTGGCACGTGGTCAATTAGTATTCTGGTACATACGAGGCATGTTTTTTAAGTAAGTACCGTTTTGCGATTCCGCCGCCGCAGCGCTACAGTCGGCGTTCCGCGCATGAGCGCTGGTTACCTACATCTCTTGTCTACGCACTGACGCCATTACAGTCTGATTCTTCATTGTGTACTTGTTTACTCCAGTGTCTAAGATGCCTCCAACAATCGTGAGTCACGCTGATTGTGAAGTACGGGCTGTTATACGATTTCTTAGTGCTAAAGGCGTAAAACCGATCGATATTCATCGTGAGATCGTTGAAGTTTACGGACAAAACATTATGAGTGATGGAATGGTAAAGAAATGGGTAAGAGCATTTAAAGATGGCCGCACAAATGTGCATGATGAAGAACAGAGTGGGCGTCCTTCGGCCGTTAATGAAAATTTAGTGCAGAAAGTGGATGAAAAGGTGAGAGAAAACAGACGCTTTACAATTTCATCATTGTCCGACTGCTTTCCTCAGTATTCTCGTAGTGTTTTGTATCGCATTGTTACCGAGAACTGGAATTACCGGAAATTGTGTTTACGTTGGGTTCCAAAAATGTTGACGGATTTGCACAAAACCCAACGTTTAGGCAGTGCATTGACTTTCCTTGATCGGTACCACAGTGAAGGTGAAGATTTTTTAGACCAAATTGTTACTGGTGATGAAACGTGGGTGGCCTACGTCACACCAGAATCGAAACAACAATCCATGGAATGGCGACATTCATCATCACCCAAAAGAGTGAAGTTTAAGCAAACAATTTCTGCCCGGAAAATCATGTGCACAGTTTTTTGGGACAGAAAAGGAGTATTGCTAGTGGAGTTTCTGCCTCGTAATGAGACAATCAATGCAGCGTCTTGTGAGACATTGAAAAATCTGCGTCGTGCAATCCAGAACAAAAGACGTGGCAAGTTGAGTAAGGATATCGTTTTGCTGCATGACAATGCCCGTTCACATGTAGCTAATCAGACCAAAGATCTCATCAAATCATTTAAATGGGAAACTCTAGATCATCCTCCATACAGCCCTGATCTGGCGCCCAGCGACTACCATTTGTTCCAGCACTTGAAGAAACACTTGGGCCGTCAGCGTCTTCAAGACGCTGACAAGTCGGGAGGCAGAATTTTATAAGGAGGGTATTCAAAAACTGGTGCCACGTTATGACAAGTGACTCAATATTTACGGAAATTATGTAGAAAAGTAGATTAAAGTACAGGCTTTCATGTAAAGATAAAATAATTGCCATATCTTTGCACGTCTTTTTTTAATTCCAAAATGGTACTTACTTAGAAAACACGCCTCGTATAAGAATTTGTATTTATTGCACCAGAAATCTAAAGTTCATTTGTTTGGTCACATTCATTACGTTTTCAAATATTTAACGTTTTTTTCTGTATTTATCTAATAATGAAACAATTTTAATAAAATGATGTAAACTATAATTATGAGCAAAATATCTAAAGAAATATAACATACCGTATATAGTTCATTGCGATGTTCTGACGAGACCGAAGACTCCCTTGCAGGGCTTGCAGTCGGCCGTGAGCCTTCTATTGAACCGTCATCTGTTTTCCATCGATTTGTATTCGCCTACAGAGCAGAGAAACGCTATGTCACTGTCGGTGTCGTTCATTTCCGTATCCGTTACTGCTGCTTCTGTCGTGTTTTGTACCAAATTTACACATTGCCGTAGTATGCAACTCAATACCAAATCAATTCCACTTTTTTGCAGCTCACCTTTTCAACAAATACTTCATTGGTGGTTTTCCTTCGGCGTGTATTCAGGAAGGGTGGAATTAGTTAAACGGAGTAACAAATGAGTATGCGAAATTTTGTTTAAAAGAAGAAAACTGAAATTAAAACCAATATGAATGAACTTTAATGATAACGTTCCAACGTTATATTTGTTATACTTTAAATATTGGTTTTTATTCATTATTTGATTTGAATTTCTTTTGTGTACTTTAATAATAAATTTTGATGATTCATTTGCAGCTTCTTTTTGTCATAATTTTGTGACAGTTTACTTTTTGACAATACTTTACATTGGTCCTTTAATTAAAAGAATCTTCTTCATATTAACAAAGTCTTCTTTATTCCAAGCTAAGTGATTGTTTTGAAAAATACGAAGCAGCTTAATTAGGGCACCTAGTAAAAGAGAAATTATTCAACGTTCCTCTAAATATTTCCGGTCTCCATATTATAAATCTGTCTTATTGTAGTCTCCCTTTGTATTATCCTTTTGGTTCCATACTTACATGCCGTTAAATCATATACCATCTTTTAGTTGGTATTTCGTTATTCTTTTGTTTTTCATTGGTTTCAATTTTCAAAATATTCAGTCTGACTGCTTAGATGCTCTTTAACATCAACAGTCAACAGAAAAAGTTGGATACACACAATGATAAATAGCTAATAAAATATATACAGCTAATAATACGCCGTCAGTGACTCTTAATTGAAAAATGTCACTTATCGCACTTTAGTTTGCATCTCCTAAAATCTTTCCAATCACCATCTTCCTCCAATTCTTTCTTGTGTATAGTGGGATCTAATTCATTCTTCCATGATGATGGACGTCTTTTGCTTTCTCCTCTTGGAATCTACGTTAATACTCTCTTTGGTTATCGGTTATCGTTCATCCTCATTACATATGCAAACCATTGGAATTGTCCCACTTGAATTCTGCTATTTACTTTTTATTTGTATATATATTTGTATGACAATTTGTTTCCCCCTTTCTGATTCTCTGCATTGTTGAAACGTAGAATGATCATCTAAAGTAGTTTATTTCGAGAATCTGTAGGTTGTATATACAAAGGTCGTGTGACTTTATAGATCTTTTCACACCGCAACCTAATCTTCTTCTTTTGGCATCATAACCCTAGATGGGTCTTTGCCTGTCTGGCTATGTCCTTCCATTCAGATCTCTCTTGGGCCCTTCTCCTCTACTGTCTTGTATTCATGGTTTTCAAGTCGTCTTCCACGTCATCCAACCATCTCGTTATGTGCCTTTCTTTTTTCCGCCTTCCTACCGGCTTCCACTGTAACATCTTTTTTGTCGTTTTCGTGTCTTCTTGTCGTTGAACATGTCTCAACCATGACAGTCTTTGACTTTTCACAAATCTTATCTATTTCCACTGAAAGTACGTGCATTAATATCGCTACTTACGGAATTCTTCTGATTGATTTCTGTGCCCAGATATCTGAAGGCATCCACAAGTTCAATAGTATAGCTGTCTATTGCTATATTTTCATTCTTAGGTGTTGTTGCATATTGTCAATTTTGGTCCAAATGACTGTGTGCTTTCTTTTATTCTTTTATAGAATTTCTGCTCTCATGTGTGTTGTTATCTTCTAGGATTTCTTGTACTTGTTTTTTCAAAGGCTCTCTTTTTTTTTTCTTCTGCATATTCTAGTCGCTTGTATTCTCTTTTCGTTATAAATTTCTCTGCTAATATATCCTTTATATACACTTTATATAAGCCTTACAGAACTTCATTGCGGGTCTTGTCTGTCTGTTTTCGGTCTGTTCTAGTCCCACGAGAAGCTCAAGAATAAATTATCATTGCCACAAAAGAAAGTCTGGTAGCATGAAAAGATCCAACAAGTAAACTTGAGATTAAAGATCTAAGGGTAGAATAAGTTATGACATTTAAATTCCTTGGAATTAAGTGAGAACATTGAGGATGAAGTCAGGGACCAAGTGAAACTAAGAGACAAACACGAATAAGTATACGAATTTGTAATCTGGCCTTTTGTATCATATACCGCAAAAATAAGATGTAGAATTAGCACAGCGCGAAGATACTTAGAAACAAATGAGATTTCAAAAAACTCCTACTCAATTAGAATCATCAAAGTTGTTCTTGGTAGACAGCATAGCCTTAATAAAAGAAATTTGATTAGCTTGTCAAAATGTTAACGGTTATACTGTAAAAAGTCTATGGTTTGTTTCTTAACCAGGAAGATGGTTGTACCAATGTACAAAGATCAATTATATCAATAAGGATCGCCAGCTCATGACAGCTTCCTTTAGACACAGCGTTGCAATTAACCTCGTGTAAAGATTAAAAAAATGTATTTTTAATTAATTATCATCATACATTTATAGCATTCATTAATTGATTTATGACCATCATAACAGCTCCCAATCTTAAAGAAAAGTTAATGCCAAAACCGAGATTGTTAATAGAAAATCCAGAAGTCATTTTACGAAGTAAAACGTCTGAAGAATGGTAAGAAAGCGAATCATTAGCAATCATTTAATTATAGTTTTGGCTACAAAATAATGCCTGTATTGTTTGTAGTTGCATAAAATCGATTAGATGAGCTCTTGAACAAACCGCACGATAATTCATTCCTTTTTCCATTACCTTGAAGTAAGCACAGAAACCTACAACATGCAGCTTTTACATTTTTTTTATTTCTCCAAACGAAATTTTAATTTTAAATGTCTTATTGTTTTCAAGCTATAAACCGAACAATAAATTAACACTTGATATATCACTTGAAGCAAAACGGAGAGAGTAACGTTACAAATCACACAATACTTATTTAGAATGTGGCAAGAAATATACATAAAATCATAATTTTATTGATATGTACGAGACAACAGAAAAATATTTGTAAAAGGTTTTTTACGAAGGCAACATACTTACACAAAGGTAATGTTGGGAGTTGGAAAAGTATTGTTGCAGCATTAATCTGTTTGATAATTGATTCTTCCTGTTTATGTTTTTTATTTGAAGAACGAACTCTCGGCTTTTTAATTGTAAATAAAAATATTTTTCAACTTTATGAAGATGTGTTACTTACAAATTAAAGTAAAGTCGTTATAAATCATCTATGCTTCTCTGGAGACCATATATCCCCTAAATCATAGTTAATCTATTGTGATACATTTTAATCTTATTCAGTATTTTCAACTTGTCACTGTCATTTCCCTTAGATAATGACTATTGACATTGACATGAAGTCGAGACGAAAATACGTCGTTTTGCGAACTTTATGAAATGTTATTTCCTTTGTTTTTTCTGCTAGTCACACTTATTTATCTTAAAATGCCTATCCGCTACCGATGTTGGCAAATAACATGTCTATTTTCACTTTATTTGTTGTTTCTCTAAATAGTCCGGTGGTAGATAGTAAAAATCAATTTCTAAGAATATAAAGCCAGGAAATTCTCTCTATGCACGAACTTCTTCTGCTTGTACTTTTCGTAAAAATGTAAGCTACAGTAGCTGTTGGTTTCTCATTATGTGGCCCAGATATTCTGGCATGCGCTTCTGCACTAGTGAAACAATATCACATTCCTTACCAAGTCTTCTAATGACTTTACTGTTTGATACATTATCCACCAGCAGATTCTCAATATTTTTCTGTAACACCAAATCTCAAAAGCCTCCAGTAGCGTCTAAAATTATATCCCGTCAAGAAGAACTGAAAGGATGTAGCACCAAAGAAAGCTGATCAAACGAAGCTCTAGAATGCTCTATACACTATATAATTTCACTTAAATGATTTCACTGATTGTTTATAGTGCTATTCAAATATACATAGCTGTTTATTATGTTACAATTGTATACAAATATGAGTCAATTTTTCAGGTACGCATAGAAAAGAAAAGATTTACTTAAAAGCTATTGTCTTTACTTTTTTATTTTTATCTGATGATTATTAATTGTTGTAACGATCTGTTTTTACTAACAAGTATAACCTTTCTTTTTTAGTACCAAAGTTCTGGCAGTATTCTTGACTTGTTTTTGCTACCTTAGTGACTAGTGTCTGTAACCGTGCAGGTTATCTGCGAAGATTATTGTGTCCTCTGCAATCTAAAATTATTCAGACGATTTCTATTTATCAGTAGGCTCTCATCGATCTGATTTAAATATGTTTTCTTGGTAAATATTTAAAAGTAGGGCGATAAGCCACACTAATATCTGATCACTGTCCTTTTCAAAACGTCTTTGCTCAGTTGGTTGTCTGTCCTCATTTTTGCCGTTTGGTCATAATGCAGGTTGTTGATTGTTTTAATATCAGTCTCAACACTTTTACGTGCAATATTTCGTTTTCCGTTAATCTTTGCAATTCGATCAACAGACACCTTTGTAATTAGCTAGAATAAATTGTGAACCATATTGTGACAATATGGCTATATTGTAACGAATAATAATAGCGTAATAAAAGTGTAGCAAACTATCCTGGTAAACTCTTATGCTGTTCTGAAGGGTGAGCAGTATAAGAGTCTATTAAGTACATGCCCTTGATGACGATCATGGTGATGATTCTGATATTTGTATGTCAGAATATGCATTTTTCACCCCGAACAAGCAAATATGCATAAAGAAAGCTTTTAAATAGTTTCAAAAGGTGATAATTTTCTTTTTCAAACTTAACCTACCTGCTCTCAAATGATCTATCGTTTTAATAAATATATAAAGTAGCTGTACTATGTATTTAAAAAAGAAATATTTTTTTAACTAAATTGGCGCAATCGGCATAGAAAATTTACGAATGTTAATAGCAGCATCTAAAGTCTGTGTACTAAGGTCACGTTGTACTAACATATTTTTTTTATTGCAGGCAAGTGGTGTCCGCGACGAGAATGGTCGTCACCTACGGACGCTCGGGCGGCCAGCGACGCTGCGCGCCGGGGCGTCCTTTATTCCTCTGTCTTCCTCGGTAGTCCCGGTAAGTAGCAATTTTATTTACGTATAAGATCTATTTTAGCTATCAAACATTCTAATGTATAAATATCGTGACAAAGTAAATACTTATTTAATGAATAAATAAGTATTTTGTTTTTAGATAAAAGTTGGTCTTTGACCAAAACTTGTGCTTGAATGGAAGTTGCTAAGTACGTAAACTATAACCACTGTTTTCCATTGGTTACGCTAAATTACATATAATTAAATTATGGGAACACAATCGTTACTAAGAAATTACGCTAAAATGTAAAGATATGCTATTATATAATAGACACAAGAGTTACAAACTCTAATGGATAGTACAATATAAGAAAGTGTTAATTTAGGTCTAAAGGTAGAACAAGGCTAACAATAATGCAGAAAAAATACGGTAAAATATTCAAAGTCTCATCCATATATCAAGACAGTTGAACAAAACATATACCACATTTTTATAAACCATGTACATGCTAAAAGATAGTTAAAAAAAGAAGATGGTTGGATAATATAATCCAAGACCAGAAAAAATGAACAAATCTATTAGGAAATCAAAGACATGGTTGGTTATGGTAGATCGCGGTAGGGCCTATTTGTGAGCCCTTCACACACTTAGACGGGTCCATTGTATCACCCCTATAGGTATCACCCCCTAGGATAGGGACCTAGTCTTCGGCATATAATCAACAGGGTCTCCAAATCTGAGCTATTTCTGCCGTTCCAAACGTCTATTTCTTGTAGTAACCTTGTGATCTCACAGAAAGCGACAAGTCTCTTTAAGGGTAACTCTCCCATTTGGATGGGTTGCATAAAGGCCAAACCCAGGATCTGTCACAATCTGAGGTTTCGTCCTCCTCATTATAAAGACAGCACCGTGGGCTATCCGCCAATCCAAGCAGATGTAGGTGCCTCCTGAGTCTTACAGTGGCCGGTAAGCATACTGACCACCAGAGAGCATCTACGCTGTAGAAGGAGAAGAAGGGCTGTAAAATTTTTGGACGGCTCCTAGGAGCTAGCCTATCTCATACCTCCACAACTGGCCCAGAAGTTCTAGAACTCAGCAGAAGTGCATACCAATTTAACCCTATTGGTCCGCGCAATATCAGCAAGTACTCTCTTGCAACCTAAGAACCAGCTTAGAGCTGACTTTGGGCTTCCAAAGCTCTTAGCGCTGCTTGACTGTCAAGAGCAGATAGAGATGGCCCTGCTAGAGCCAGCCCTATCTGTTACCGCCTGAGGTCAAAGACATACCTAGCATTATGTCCGGAATTACCTCCTCATTTAAAGAAAAAAACTAGGATGGAATAAAATGAAATAGATCTGGTCCACTGGTCCGTAGCTCAGAGCATATGGCAATGGCTTATCGGTTTCCGCACAGACACCAGAAATGTTTCAATTTTTAATTTAACTGAGCTGCCACCGTGCTTATGATTACCAGATTACTGGGCTTAGAAGTCGGCCCAATGGAGTACAACCGTTTATTTCAACAAACGACTTCCAAAAACAAGGATTTATGCCAGCGATCACATATGTTATAAAATAGAGCTTAGACTCCCATGACCCCTCTCGAGGAGAGGTCATGGAGCTTAATGAGCTGTTAGCGTTCACTGAGATACTTGTCTATTCAACGTTGTCTATAAAACTGTGACATACAAATGCAAAATATGGTCTCAAACCAGTGATCTTAGACTAGTATTCTTATAACTTCTTAGTAATTTCTGTATTAGTAGATATATGAGAATGTTGTAAATTCTCTTATCTTCTGAAAATACCTACGTATTGACTAACACCAACAAATATAGTCGGTTAAAAGGAAAAAAAATCCTAGTTTCCAATTATAAGAATCAAGACTAATAAGTCTGGATTAGTCTAATTATTCCAAACATAAATTACCCATTCTAATAGGCATGTTTTACTTTGATACTTCCCAAAATAAACAGTTTTTAATTTATACGCACAGTTAATATTTTTCACGATGTTAAACAGTGTTATATCATTTAAAAGAGCGATATTTTTCTTAATATCCACTAGTAGGTGCTTAAATGTCAATCAAATGTCAATAATTTTGGATATTTTATCTTCTGTAAGGTGTACTTATTTATAGCGTCCCATTTTCGTTCGAGATGGAAAATGTCTATTTGAATTTCTTAAGGATGGTTATTTACAGTTATCTGAGCTTTTATTATTACTCAGTTGTTATTTGCAAAGTGATAGAAAAGTCATCTCCTTATGTTCCAACTGAGTTATTTCGTAAACTTCCAGTAATCAAGGCTTTTATCGAGTACCTTCAACGAACAAACTCATTTCTATATTGCGTCTTTAATTATATGGTTTCAACTGTACATACTCACGCTAGAGCTTCATTACAGTGTCCATTGTCGTGATATAATTTTTAGCCCTATCTAAAAACACTACCAAATCATTGAATATTATTAAAGAAATAAATAAAGTTAAAGGTGGCTATCACATTTATCTTTAGAATCAGATGTCCACAGTTTGATCCTTAAACAATTGACTTTTTCTCTTCTTTAGGTGCCGTCTTCTCAGCGAAGGTTGGCGATGACCTCTGCAAAGTCTTCCCTATTTTGGGCTTTCCTTATTAAACTTTGAAAGTGTAATCCTGTCCAATTTTTGATGTTGCGCAGCCAGGTCATTTGTCGTCTACCCGGGCCGCGTCTGCCTTCTATTTTCCCTTCTGTAATAAGCTGAAGGAAGTTATACCTGTCGTGTCTAAATATGTGTCCAAGATAAGACCTTTTACGCTTCTTGACAATTTCTGTGAGTTCACGTTCTCTATTCATACGCCTTAAAACTTCTTCATTTCTAACGTGGTCGGTGCATGGAATTTTCAGCATACGACGAAATACCCACATCTGAAAGCTCTCTAAACGTCGTAATGAGCTGACTGTTAACGTCCAAGCTTCCACGCCGTTTAATAGTACACTATATACATAACACTTTATTATGCGGTATCGTAGGGACAAATCAAGATTACGGGTAGTGAGTAACTGTCGCATCTTTAAGAAGGTGTTTCTTGCCTGTTCTATTCTACATTTAACCTCTTGTTCTTGGTCTAAGGTTTCATGTATCCAACAGCCTAGATACTTTTTCACTTGTTCAACTAGATTGTTGTTGACTAGTATGTTTATAACTGGTGTGTGTTTTTTTGAAATTACCATTGTTTAATAATAAACAATTGACAAGAACGAAAAAAATATAATGGAAAAACTGTGGAGGATAGACATATTATCCAACCATTTATCAGAAAAGTTCAACACGTTAAGTACTTGTTAGTAATAAATTAGTGTCCTGTAAAATAGTGTGCTGACTCCGAAGATGGTTTAGCTTTGGTTAGGCCCTTGACCTTTAGACCCTATTTGGTCTTCATAAAGTCAATATTCGAGCTTCGAGGTGGAAAATATTCTAGACTAAATAGTTCAGCAGTGCTTAAAAATTGCATAGTTACCATTTGTCTATTTAGTACTTAACCATGTTTGGCAATTTTGTAGACGGTAACAATCCATTACAGATATTTCTTCAAAATTTCTTTACATTAATAGAAATATCCCCGGAAGTTACAGTGTTGTCGATACTAAATGTCATTTGAATATAATTTAGAAATCAGAATGTATTAGGTATCATATTCGTCTTTTTTGGCAACAAGCAGTTTTGGATTCCTCTCTACTTAAATATATTTGTATTAAGTGTCATTAAATCAGTATATAGACCAATGCTAGTGGTATTATTTTAATAATTTCTTTAAATCTCTTAGTCCTAATGTAAAAATAAACTATTGTTTTGTTAAGCATCTTTAAGATGCAAATATTCTTAAAGTGTGAATGAAATAAAATCGCTATTTAATTTCTACATCTGCTATTCGGTGATAAAATTTGAATACATTTACTTTTAAATCTATTAGTCTATAAAATTCTCCAGACACCTTGACTCCCGTTTCGATGGCAACAGCGCCTCCACGTCTAGCTTTGCATGAACGTAGCGAGCGCAAGCTCTGGCTGCCCCACTACGCGGTCGCGTCTGTCGGCGCAAAGAAGGAGGACCCCGTTACTATAGCAACGGCCGCATAACCGCCCCGCGGCCATGCTCTCTGTTGCGCATGTGTCGCTGGGAGGTGCGCGAGACGGCGGGCCCACTTTCGCGTTTTTTTTCACATGGTATTCTTTTTTTCCGCTGCACAGGCTTACTAGGGACACGCTCCTATCATCATATTTGCGTACGTACGTGTATCGCTGAGACGCGTATTATATTCTCGAAACGAATTGGAAGATGGGTTACTATCATAATGTCCTTATAAATCTTAAAATGCTGAGATTTTAAATTGAAATGAATTGCATGGTATAGAAAATTCTTAAATTTTTACAAACATAGTTTAAAAAATATAAACTATAAACGTATATATATATATATATATATATATATATATATATATATATATATATATATAGTAAATAACACAAGTTTTGGCCTTAATTCATATTTCTGGATGAAAACTGTCAAGTCATGCTAATTTTCCAATGGCACGAATGGGGTTAATTTTTTTAAACAAAAAAAATCTTCTCAATTGTGTCTGTTTGGAATGACAATCCTAAAGTAAAAAATTAATGTTTATCAGTACAGACAACCAAGCTAAAAAAAGGAAAAAGAGTTATAGTGTACAAAAACCACACTTTTCCTGAGTGTTCTTTATATAATGGGTCCACATAAAAAAATATAAGGGAGAACAATTAGCAGCAGATACTGTTGGAAGGAGAAGAATTCTTAAAGATACGTATTGTTAGAAGGAGAAGACTTCTTGAAGACATTCTAGAGCATCTTAAAACTAGTTCGCTGAGCGAAAACAGATACTTGCTCACCTGGCAAACTTACAAGGCTCTTTGGAGAAGACTCTACACAGTTGATGCATCTATTTCATCGTCATCATTCGTGCTACGGCTAAGCTGACTCCCGTCTTTCATAAGCTTCTTCCTCCATGTGGCCCTATCTATTACAGCTTTACAACACCGACATTATGGGCATCTTTATCTACATCATCCCTCTGTCTTAATCTTTGTTGGTTTACTTCTTCGTTCAGTTCGTCCTCGGCTTTCCCAACAGTACATCGGAAATAATCTCTTAAATGTCTAATTTTTTTCCCATTGATTATATCTTTGGCTTCAGCTAATCTTTTGTTCTTTCTGTATAGCTTAAAGTTGTATCCCCGATTGATGATCTTCTATCTTCCATTCTCATTTATTCGGCCCAATATTGGAGGACTTCCTTCTCGAATATTAATAGTCTGTTTATATATATTTTATAAACAAATAGTTTTTAAAACTTGCTTGAATTCCTTCACATTTGTTTTCCTCTATTTTTGTAAAATCTTGCAACAAACTCTAGTTATATTGAAGTTGCGTCGCGCAGATATTAAAACGACCACTTTTGACTGACTCGTCCTGAGTATCTTCTGACAATTAGCAGTAGTTCATACGCGGCAGATACACAATTCAATGAATGCCGAGCTTCCGATCGTTTCGTGTCTAGGAGAAGTCTGGTAAAATTTGGTGAAAATCAGCCACTTCAAGCTCTTCACCATATACAGATTAAAAAGTACAACTCTCGGCTTGACACACTGCGACTTTTACATATCTTTTGTTCTTCCCTTTGTCACTTAAAGCTTCTCATCCAAACATATTCTCTAAATGAGCTTCCACAGCCTTGAGAGGGGTCCCTTTATAGAGACTGATTTTTCTTCTCCGAGTTCTAGATGCCACAGCCTTGTGAGCCTTCACACTGACATAAGACGTGCAGATGTGCAGACTCCTCTTTTAGACAGAACCGAAAAGTATTTTCTTCCGTCAAGCCCTTGCGTCTCAAATGCTTATTGAGCCTATAGTGTCCAGTCAGCAGACCCACTATCACCCTGACATCTTTCGATTGTCCGTCAGTAAGGCTGTTGTGAATTTTGCTAAATGTCAGTTAATGAACTTTCTTTGTCCTGGTGCATTTTTCCACCATTCCAAAGACTTTTCTTGCACCCATTTTCAATGGCTGCTGTTTTGTGTGTGTTCGCAACCCCAAAACAAGGACCGGGGCCAATTATTCTGGTTCCAGTTTATCAGCCTTCTCATTGCCTACATAGCCTTTGAGCCATGGAGCCCGGGATAGTGTCCGTCTATTCTGACTTCTCATCTGGTAGAGGGTATCCAAATAGTCCTACATAAGTTTTGAATCAACCTTCACAGAACTGAGCTTTTAGAGCTGCTCGGCTGTCAGGAGTAGATTACGATTATGTCATTCTCCACTTGCCGTCGTATGAGTTCCATAACAATCCTTTGTATAGCTGTAACTTTTGAATGAAATACTGTAGCATATGTTCTTAAACTTAACCCGATTTCTGTCCTTGGTCTTGTGGTCTAAATACCTGCCCTCTGTACCTTCTTTGGTTTCGGAAAGATCTGTATACAAGCTTGAGTTTGCCATTCTTGGCGGATCCGTTTACCAGTCTTCCCTCGTTGATACTATGATTTTAAAATAGTTATCAAAGCTATACCTTTGGACATTCGGTTTACTGGCATGCCCAGAATGGGGTCCGTCCGTACATTTTTTTAACTTAGATAGTAATTTTTTAATTATTGTAAATTATTATCTAATTAAATATTTTTAATCAAATAAAAGGCAGATAGAAGATAGAAGAACAAAGCGGCTTCAGAGCAGGAAGATCGTGCGTGGACAACACATTTACCCTTCAACAAGTAATTGAAAAACGAACAGCTCGAAACCTCCCTACGCATCTGGTATTTATAGATCTGGAGAAGGCGTATGATACAGTTCCTTTAAAACTCTTATTTAGTGTCTTGACGAAAACGGACCTTAGTAAAACATATCTAAAAGCAATACTGAACATCTATAAATGTCCTCAAAGCACTGTAAAAACAGGAAATACTTTCTCAAGGGTATTTACAGTAACGAAAGGCTTGAGACAAGGATGTTGTCTTTCCCCCACCCTATTCAAAATATATATCCAAGAAGCACTGCACCAGTGGAGACAAAAATGTGCGGGAATGGGGTTGAAGCTTAACAACCATTATCTGACAACGCTGTTCTTTGCAGATGATCAAGTACTAATTTCAAGCTGTGAAGAAGATGCAGATTATATGCTTAGAAAGCTCAAAGATGAATACGAAAAATGGGGGATGAGTATGAATATGTCTAAAACAGAATATATGCGAATAGGCAATGAAGACGAAGACCCGGATTTGGAAATTAGACAAATGAAAAGGTGCTACGAATACAAATATTTGGGAAGTATTATCTGCAGTAAAGGAACAACGGAACGAGATATAGACTATAGAGTGCAACAAGGCAGGAAGAGTGTTCAAATTCTGAATTCGATACTTTGGTCCAACAAAGCTACTATGAGAACTAAAATGACTATCTACAAAGTAATTGTAGAGCCCATTCTTACATATGGAGCAGAATGTTGGCAAATGACAGTAAAAGGAAAGAAAAAAGTTGACACGGTTGAAATGGACTACCTAAGAAGAGCTTGCCGTATATCAAGAGTAGAACGTATACCTAATTCTGAAATTAGAAGAAAAACAGATAGAGTACATACAACTTCTGAAAGAATAGAAACTAGACAGTTAATATGGTATGGACACGTACAGAGGATGGACGACAACAGATGGCCAAAAAGAGCTATGGAATACAATCCAAGTAATAGAAGGAAACGAGGAAGACCAGCCAAGTCTTGGATACAAGGTGTTATGGAAACCATGAAAGATAGAGCCATTGATGAAGACACCTGGAAAAATAGAAAAAGATGGCGATCGAAATGCGGGAAGCGGCAGAAGCTGTAGGATCCCCGCTTATATATATATATATAAAAGGCAGATATCGAGCACAGGTTTTATTAGATCTTGCCCAAGTACCTACTTTCGCTCCTAGAACATCTTCAGGGGCATTTCGTCAAAATTAAGCTATCCAACAATTTGATGAATGGCATAAACATTAACTAACACATTTACACAACACGAGACAAAGAACAGTTTAAAAATTATTATAAAATCGAAGAATCTACATATTGAGTGACAGCAGGAGAGAGAATTCCCTCTCCTGCTGTTATTATATCTATATGTTATGATATTATTATTCTTATATTTTTTATTATAACTGTGTTTATTTTACTCCATTATCGACTACTATTAAGAATATAGTCGCAGCAGTAATGCCAAACAAGATCATTTTTATGAAGATCGATTCCGAGATGTCTTAGTGATGTGACCTAAAGCAGTTCTTATCACTGTTTGTTCATCTAAATGCAAAACACTAACTTGCCTAATTTACTATGACATTTACATACGTGAATTAAACAGCCCCACGTATATTTGTATCCAATTTTGCAAATTGCTTTCGCAAATCCAATAAGGAAACAATTTTATTAAGATTCAGAACCGTTTCACGATCCGCAGCAAGATTTTTTTTTCGATTCCGTAGTTTATGATCAATTTTGTCACGATATGGCGAACGCAATTACGAAATCGTGATCTTCTATAAGGCACATATATCTTTTTATAATTAGAATAATTATATCTAAGAAATAACTACAATATAACGATACTTGTTCCTGTATAGATTGTTGCAGATATTTCACAATAATATAGAAGTAGTAAAAATGGGAAGAGATGTATGGCAAATATATGCGATGTCCACTTCTTATCAACTTCGTGTCAACACACGACAGATACTTGCAAGTGGGATCTAAACAATGTCGCTGCTATTTAATAAATGGATAAATGAAGATTAATAATGTCAAATTAGAGTTATGTTGGAACTTACTTACTTTATTTACTTTTCTCCAAATTTTATTATTATTAACTTTTTCATTTACTTATGCACTGTTTCCAATACATTGTCAACTTTGATATTATTGACGTATTTCTGAGGGGTGAATTTATTTAACTGTAGTTTAAGTAATTCTTTGAAATCAACTTACACATTAGAGTCTCCATTAGTTATCCAATGAGAGTCTAACTTCATTATCAGTCATTCCACTTACCATTAACAACTAATTTTGATCAGAGTGGTTTAAAAGGTGTTAAAAATCGTACGTCAGTTTGGTAGCAAAACTGCTAATTATTTATTTGTTTTGCAGTAATAAGTTGTCTCTTACACTTCATTTAAGAGAAAAATTTACTCATTCAGATGCTTATGATATCAAAATTATTGAGCTCTGAAATACTCTTCTTATATTATCGAGCTCTAGATGACTTGATATGCTGTAGTACATCCAAAGAATTTTCTTACGCATCTGGACAAACATGTAAATCAAGAAGGACCTGAAATTTTAAAATCTGAAGTTCATCATGCAATAAAACCAGCCAATACCAAGAAATCAACTGGAGCAAACAACATCCCAGCTAAACTCTTAAAAATGATACAAAAGAGCCACATCAGTGCTGTAGTCGAGCTTTTATTAACGTGTACACTACAGACTGATAAAATACTTGAGGAATATCTAAGTCTGTTTTTATAGCAATTCCGAAGAAGCAGAGGGCAAAATATGTGACGATGTGAAAAGTCTGATAAGCCACACATTAATGTTTCTTCGCATTGTTCACAGGAGAATAAGAAGTCATTGCGAAAGAGACCTAGATGAAACCAGTTTGGATTCAAGCATGCGATGGGTAGCCATACGACATATTTTGGCTTAAATGTTCTTCTACAAAAATGCCGCGACCGCGCCACCAACGTATAGATATTTATGTGGCTTTTAAAGGGTACAGCATGGAACGCTTTTGAACATATTAAGAACCAAAGGCATTGATGGTAGAGACCTATGTATCATAAAAAACTTCTATTGGAAGCAGAAAGCAGTCATACGAGTCGATGGGAAATTAACCGGCGAATGTTACATTCAAAAAGACGTCAGACAGGGATGCATTCTATCTTTGCTGTTGTACAATATCTACTTGGATACAATTTGCAAATAGATTTTGTAAGAAAAAAGACTTTGGAGTAAAAATCAATGGTCAACTGAGTCAATGGTCAATCTTAGATACGCTGGAGACACTGTTATTTTATGCGATAGTCTCCAAGACTTTTAAGCGTTGTTAGATTCGGTCTAAAAATGAATGTTTCTAACACAAAATCTATGATATTTAGACAACCGTACGACAAAAGATAGATCAACAAAACCTTGGGAATTACTCACTTATGAAATCATAACCACTTCTGTAACCACAGCTTAAACCTAAAATTACGCCAAAGAATGATCCAATGCTATGTTTGGTTAGTGTTGTTACATATACTCTGAAGACTGATACCATCAATCGCCTAGAGATGCTTGAGATGTGGTTACATTGAAGAATGCTTTGAATAAGAAGATAAATAAGAAAATAAAATAAGAAAAATTTTATACCTAGGGCATGATCTTAGGGGAGACCAGTACAGAATTCTTCAGCTCATGTATGGTAAAATTGAGGGGAGCAAAGAAACTGGAAAGAAGCAGATGTCATGGCTTAAGAACATTCGCGATTAGACAGGAATACGCAGTGCCGAACAATTATGCTAATTAGCTGAAGACAGTTAACAATTCGCCAATGTAATTGCCAACGTTAGAGGCACCTAATATGGCACCGAAAAAAAAAACAATCGGGACATCGCAAGCAGTACCGATTTTTGTAGGATCTTATAGAGATGTTCACTAAGATTCAGCTGTTTGCTGTTATAGAGAAAGTTTTCGTCGCTGTTCCATTCTCTTTTGTCTTCTTGTTTGCATTTCAAGATCTCTGGACCAGGTGATATTTTTGTTGTATTTAACATTCATATTATTGTTGTTAGGTGTCATCAATAAGTGTGGCGTATCTAGTTGAGATCTGGTCTATTATGGGCTGCTGGTTGATCAATCAGCACAGTACAGTTAGGGACATAATTGAATAATCGACATTGGCAAGAAGGGAGATATTTCTGTTTGGTTTGGTTCCTGACATTAAATTGCCTACAATTGTACACCAAATGCATGTGTGCAATGTAAAGTCTCTCGATAGTTTTCACGATTTGGGAAAACTATCAAGAGTTTAAGAACTAGAAAGTTTTAAAGGGTTTAGAATACTGACAGCAAAAATAGAGCAAGCAACAATTGGCAAAATCAATGAAATTCAGGCAGGCTTTACGACAGGTAGATGATTTACAGATCACACTTACAAACTAGAACAACTGTTAGAAAAGAACGAAGTAAAAAATAATTATATCCATATGGTATTTATCGCCCTAAGGAAGACTTATCTACTCATTATCGAGATCACAACTCTAGGACACAATGCTTTGTAGCAATAAAAAAAGAAGCGATAAAGATAAGGGACCAGAGATTTGCAACTAAACAAAGAAACTGAAGAAACAAAGATTATGAAAAACAAGAACACAAATTAGACAACGAAACTCCATTTGGTGTGGACACCTAGCATAAAAATAAAAATACAGACCAATAAAACATTAATACGAATTGTTATGCGAACAATTAGAAAATAAACAAAAGAAACTATACCAAGATAGTTGCAACATGATGGAGAGCAACCAGAAGGGACAGAAAAAAGAAGAATCCTATCAGAAATAAGACAGGCAATATTGTTAGAGGAAGAAATATTGATAGGTATTAAACAGAAAATATTAAATTTTGGTGCAGAAATGTTAGAAGAGCCAGTGACAGCAGATGGGAAAAAAATAGTAGAATTGAGCCTCACAAGGAGACAGAAGAGACATCTAACAGATTCTAAAGACATGAAGGAAACAATGACAGAATTATAAGATTTGTTTTTAATAATTCGAAGATATTAATTCGTCCAATTACTTCTTCTTCTTAGGAGCAGCAGCTTTTCTAGCTTTTGATGAACTTGCAGCAGCCTTGGCTGTTTTTGGCTTAGGTGCACTTGGGTATTTCGTAGGACTGCCTTTATTTGATTTTTTCCCTTTGGTTGGTGTTTTTACTTTGGCCTCTGCGGATGTCGGAACTGCGGATGGATATGACGCAGTTTGAGGTGCAGACTTCTTTTCAACTTTCTTTGCCTTTGATCTGTCTTTGATGCGGCTTTTTCAGCCTTTGTCACTTTCTTTACAGATTTTGCCTTTTCGCCGGCAGCAGAACGTTTTGCTGCGGCGGCAGTTTTTTTCGGTTTAGTTGTTCTTCCAACTTTCTTTTTTTCTCCGGAACTAGGCTTTATAGATCCAGAAGACACCGATGAGGTAGACGCTAACTTGAAAAATCCTGATGCGCCTTTTCCTTTTGTTTGCATCAACGATCCAGTAGCAACTGCAGTTTTTAAATATTTTTTGATGGATGGTGCAACTTTTTCCGCATCTACTTTGTAATTTGCAGTAATTTACTTCTTGATAGCTCGAAGAGAAGAACCACCTCTTTCCTTGAGCCCTTTGATAGCATTGTTCACCATTTCAGACGTTGGAAGATGACAAAGTTTTGCCCTTGGATTTTTTGCCTTTTTTTCCGTTTTGGATAGCGAAGATGTTTGTGGCGTTCCAGCTGCCGTCGTAGCCGAAGCGGCTGATGATTAATTTTCTGTATCTTCCATTTCATTGTAGAAATCTTAAGTTAATATGCGGTATGTAACGATTCACTGACTAAAGAGCGAAAACTATATGGAAGATGCATGGGAAATGTTATAGATGGAAATTCAACCAGTATTGCATATTTTTTTAATTTTAAATGCTGTATTCATGTTATAGATTGATCTATTTTATGATACCAAAACACGAATCGCTCTAAATATGTGCTAGAAAATGATTACGACCCTTAAATTCTGCTTTTACGCATTTCCCGTATTCAGATCGTATCTCCAGTTCCAAAATACCCCAAGTTCGCCTTCCGCCTCCCTCTATTCCCCAAAACCCCGTAAATCCATCATCACGAGTCCGGGCGGTAAGCGGGGTGCATACTGATTATCTATTTTTCTTTCAGAGATCGCAGCTTTGATTTAATTTCAACGGGGTTATATATTTTTAACATGCCAGTGTTGAAGAGAAAAATGTTCGGAATTTTATAATGATTCACTACAAAGCCAGTTAAGATTGCTTCGATGCGATAGGAGATACCTACATAAGTGCAACATTTCAATACTGAATATTGTATTGAGATATCGATGGCGATTTAGAGCGAGTTTGACGGAGGGAAAATATTTAATTTCATTTCTGACAATGCCATTAAAGAATACGTCGCAATGAAATTTATGTTTATTAACGTTCAGTAAATGAATGAGATCAATATTTATAGCTCCATCTTCTCTTCTTAAGTTGATTTCTTAATCTTGAGAGGGTAGAGATTACTTTTTTAAAAATATTTTTGGAATCGATCAGAATTGAAGGGTACAGGGGAAAAAGGAGGAATGGCAGAAATTTTTATTTTTTGTTTTAGTAATTCATTAGCTAGGTTATATTCTGTACTTCACTGTACGTAAATAACACTGGATAAAATTGGGTTGTGTCATGAGAAAACACGAATAATAAAATACCTATACAGGAGAAGAAAGGGGAATGTCAGGATGTTACCGGTTAAGAAGGGGCAATGTCAGTTGTGAATCACTCAGAAACAAGTTAAGATGCTTTTATTGTTACTCATTGTTTTCGTGTATTGCTTTGAGGTTAGTTTCTTCAAGTTACTGATACAAAATCATTTTACTATGCCAAGTGATAAAGAAATAAATGATATGGATGTAAGTAGTTCAGCAAATGTAAAGTTAAGTAAGAAAAGAAGATCATTTGGCCCCATGACTGATGCAAGTAAAAAACTTAGATTATAAAGCCATGTTCCAGGGCCTGACTGTCACTGTAAAAATTGCAATGTTTTCAAAATGTTTCTGAAGGCTGTAGGAACAGTATTTTAAAGCAATTTAATTTAACGTGTTCTGTTGATGAACATATCTCATATTTATGTGGTCTAATTACCTTACAACAAATTCAAAACCGACGTTCACGTCAAATGAAAGAGAATGCTAAATTTAAAGATGCCGGATATAGTTATAGAGTAAGGTTTATAAATGATGAGAATCCAATAAAAGAAGTTTAGGTTTGCTTTAAAGCTTTTATGGCCATCCATGTTATAACCAAGAAAAATATGGAGGTCCTTTAAAAATCTTTAAAAGAATTTGGCATGTTTCCAAGAGATCAAAGAGGAAAGCATTCTTTAACACCTAGGAAACTCTCCAAAAAACAGAGAGAAGCAGTAGTGAACCACATTAGTTCGTTTAAAGGCAGAAAAGGCCATTACAACTTGGCAGAATCTTCCAAAATATACTTACCAGAGCTATTAATAACATGCACAGAAAGTATATTGAAAATATCCAAATTTAAAAGTGTCTTACGAAACTTATAGAACAATTTGCTTAACCGAATTTAATTTGTCATTTGGGTATCCCGGGAAAGACACATGCAGTACATGTGATGAGTTCCAAGTGAAAATAAAGAACCTAGAAGTTGAAAAGGGTAACATTATTTCAGGAGATAATGCTGGTGCTCTTAGGCTGGAGAATAAGTTTAAAAGCTTGACCAGTAATGAATAATATTTCTTAAACTTACACATCATCGCAATTTCAGTTGCAAAAATTTCTCCACGGGCTAAGAGACTCAACGCTGAAGCCTTTGATCGGTGCATTATTAACTACTATTCTCAGGCCGGTCCTAATGGAAAACTCCGATATACGTAATTTAGGCTGAGTAAAACAAACATTCATGTTTATTCTATTTAAAGAGACACTAAGTGTTTTTCGCCAATTATCGTAAACTAACCTTGGAATATATGTGTCGCAGAATTAAACCTTATACAGAGTCGCATAAAAGTTACTGCTTTCTTAATTAAATGGAATTTAAAAGACATAAAAGATTTTTGAATCGTTACAGTGCATGTTGTTTTACTGCCAAGAAGAAGTATCCAGTCTTGCGGAGTTTGGTTCGACCAGCGCGATGGAGATATTTCTCTGGATCTTTGTCTAGCTAACTCGCCTTCAACTTTTTTTTTGCTATGTTGATGTTAAGTTGTAGTATTAGTGCGCATGATATGCTTGTCATTTGCCTTACTTTAAACGCTGTTAATCGTTTGAAACTGATTTTTAAATCGTTTCTGCAACGTAGTCGGTAATCAGAAATGATTTTGTCTATGTTGTAATGTCACAGACTCTTCATATTCGCGTGACTTGTATAATAGAGCATAATTCAATAGAAACACGAAATACACAAAACTTCTGATGTTCGGAAATCGAAAATTTCCGAAGTGGAAATCGGAACGTTAAAATAAACTTATTTCAAAGTAAAATTGTGGCTTTTCCCAGTAAAATAGTAAATTGCAACAATAATATAAAACGAATTTAATAAAGATAATAGGTTTTGATTTAACGTGCAGAATCTCTAATAGAGAAATTAAAATCAGCACTTATTACCATTCTTTTATTTCATTCGGGGAAAAATGAAAAAAGTAAAAATCAACAACCTCTTCATACGTCGTTATCTCATTATCTGCGTCCATTTAAGTGTGCGTGACATTTCTTCGTTTAGAAAACGATCCAACCTGCACTGTATATTTATCTTGTTCAAAAAGTACAAAACAAACGGGATCTTTAAGGTCGCAAGATTTACTACTACCGGATATTAAAATTACTGATTTTATGACAGTGTGAAAAGAAATTTAAAAAGTTAATGTGAACAACAATTCAATTTAACATATCGTCGAAGGGTTCAGGTGCAAAATGGGTAACTCTACTCTTTCTGAAAATTGATATTGTGTGCCATTCGCAGGTGTGAGTTAAACACAGTGATTTACAATGAAGAAGGAATATTATTTAATAAAAAATTACCACCTTTTCTTTTTGAGGTGTCTTCTTCCATTGCAGGTTGGATATGATTTAACAATTCTCACTTTATTTGCGCATGTCCTAAATAATTAATGGACTCATGTGCATTGTCTAAGTTTTCACAGGCGTATTAAATTTTTCGCTGTATCATTCCTATAATTACTAACGTCAATATCAAAATCATTACTTAAGCCTACCTCTAGCAAGAATTCCTACTTCTGAATTTAACCCCCACCTATTTGGAAAGACAGACAGAAAAATAAAATCGTTCTCTCTTAATTTGTTTCCCCTAAAATTTAGACGATTTATTCTCATATCTTAGTAATTATGACGAGACCAATAAAAAAATCTTTTCGTCACATTTATAAACTATTAGAAAATTTTGGACAAAGTTAAACATAGCATTCTCTTGGGATGTCTAAAGCGAAAAAGCGAATAATATTAACATAGTGAAAAATCTCTATTGGAACCAACAAGCTGTGGTAACATTAGATAGAAATACATAGCACGGATGCGCAACAGATAAGTAGAGGTGTGAGACAAGGCTGTGTACTTTCACCGTTACGATTTAATATATACTCCAAAAAATTATTTACGCAAGCACTGAAAAACTGTATCCGTTATGCCGATGATACAGTCACTATCGCTGAAAGTGAGAAAGACCTGCAGACTCCATTAAACACAATTTGTAATACTGGGGAACAGTTTGGATCATAGTACGAACGAAATGGTTTTGCACAGAAGAGGAAGATACAGAGAACTTTTGACCACCATTAAAAGGAAAAAGACAGCATATTTGGGGCACATACTTAGAAATGAGAAGAACGAGTTGTTGCAGCTGGTTATGAAGCTTCGATTAGGTAAAATCGAAGGAAAAAGGGATCCTAGTAGACGACAAATATCCTAGCTGAAAAACATTCCCGACTGGATCGGCTTCAACACACAGACGCTTTTAAGAATAGCAATTGTTATAGTCAACCTTCATTAGTGTAGTCAGCACTAGAAGAAGAAGAATAAGTGATTACGACAAGTTCAACAGAAACATTGACATACGTGATAAGTAGCGCGAATCCGTTATAGACAAACCTAATCCGCGAAAGTAAAATAAAACTCATACGAGAAATCACCGCGTGTGAAACTCGCTTATATGACTAGCGGCGTGCGAGTGTATACAACAGTAATATTGCCAAACAGGAACAAATCTACTGCTGCTGATTGGTCCCTATTTAGGCTTTCACTTCCTATTTGAGTGCATGTGGATTTGATTTCGCGCGTGTTCACTTCATTGCCTTTGTGCTGTTTTGGAAGTAAACTTTGCTTTCTTGATTGTTTTTTTTTTCTGGAAGTCTCTAAGTTTTGGTAGTGAGTTAGAAGACATTGTTTTTAAAGTTTTTAATCTTTTGTTTTTATTGTTAGTATTAAGCACATTGTTGATGCTAGGAGTGCCATATTTGCCATTTTTGACTTCCACCAAGTACAAGTATCGTTAGCCAATTGGCTCATTGTATGTCTTTAATTAACATGCCATTCTTTGGGACTTATTTATTTGGTCTTTAGGATCATATCTGGGTATATCAGGATTGAGATTATCAAGGCCTATTTGGGACAGATACAGCGACCGTGATCACTGTTGCTCCTTTCCTCGTTTTTATTTCTGAGGTCTCTTCTTAGCCATCTCTTTTTGTCTTAGTGTCCATTTTACTATCACGAAAGTTGGGACAGAATACTCAAGTATGGCAGCGCATTCATACCGTGCCAAGTCAATAATTCCCCAGTGTTCGCCAACAACTCTCTGGGACACCGCTTAGGCAACACTTTAGCCCTTATACCATGACTCCCAAGGGCACACCTAAGGTTTGGGTGATCAAAAGTCGCAGAATACATATCATGTTCTCAGTTGATACGTTGTGTTTATTTGTTTTAAGTTATTGACAATTTTCCTATATTTAAATAGAATGTTTCCTATTAATTATAGGACGCGGGTTTGAGAACTTTTTTATCCAATTTGTTCTGGGTGGAGATTTACTTAGTCTAGAGCTCCACCGCACAGTTTCAGACCCGTAGGTTGCTATACCATGGATGTATCTTCAATGAAAGCTCTATTTTATGATTAGTAAATTTGTAGAACCTCCCTCTTTTGTTACTAAATATAGTCTGCTTCCTAAACATAATATTCCCCAATAGTTTTTCAAGCACTAATAAAAAAAAGCGATATATTACGTTTTTTCTATCTCATCATCCAGCCTTCTGTGTCCAAAGTTGAACATGGGGCTCCCCTAATTTTGTCCAGTTTTGTCGGTCTTGAGTTTCCTGTAAACAATTGCTAGCGATTCTTTTGACGTCGACTGTTCGTCGTCTAGGTGGTCTACCTTTGCTTCTTCGTTCTGCTCGTGGTCTCCACACTCTAATATTTGGGTTCACCGCCCGTCATTCATTGTGACCACTTGGGCTTCCCAGTTCCACTTTAGCCATGCTATGCGCTTTAGGACATCTGTGACGCCTATCCTTTTCCTTATTTTCTTGTTTTTAACAAGACCTTTCTCTGAGAGTACAGAGTAAGGCCAAGTAACGACCGTTCCATTCTTCTTTGTCAAATCTGAGTTTGGTTGCGGTGGCTTGGGTTAAGGAAAGTGTTTCGGCGCCATAAGTCATGACTGAAAGCACACATTGATTAATCGTCTTCTTTTTTAAATAATTTGATAAGACGCCTGATAGAGCTCCATATACGGCCCATGCTAAAGTGATTTGCAGCTCAGCGGTTTGGTTGTCCAAATTATTTCATTTTGGAGAAATGGTTATTATCTTATGCAACCTTTCTACAGCTATGAAGAAATTTTTTGTCTACTCTGTTCAATATAATATTGGAAATATGATATTTTACTGAAATAATCAATAGTAGACAGGTTGGATATGTAACTAATTGACGTTTGAAAATGAGTAAGTGATAGATTCGACCGTTACTTGATGGATTTTTACTGAAAACACTGAAAATTTTATGTTCTGCTATACGTTTCTTAATATGCTATAAGTTCTACCAGTTTGACCGATGTAAGTTTTTGGAAAGTCGCCACATTTAAGTTTGTATACACCACTACCACTGTGTAAGTGCTTTTTATTTTGACTCTTGTTATTTTTAATATTAAAAACAAACTTACATAGGTCAAACTGGTATAACTTTTAACAAATGATAATATATAATAAATTTTGTGGAAGTTTTGAAAACACAAGTTTTCAGTATTTTATTGTTATTTAAAAATGAAACTTATTAATATAACGAGAGTGTTAGATTACTGAAATATTAAATGAAAAATGTTTGTTAAACAACCTCCGTTTATTGGTAAATATCGTAACGACATTGTTGTTGCCTTTATTCATCACGTATCATGAGTGGCTTTTTATTCTCGCCAATTATTTGCAATTAGGGGTTTGTATATCGTACATTAAAGACCATTGGATACTATACCAGAACTCAAGAAAGCAGGCGTGAGAACTTAAAAATGCCGATGTAGGAGTTGATTCTCGGTAATTTGAGGTTGACCCGACAGGTGACCTGCGGCTAGAAGAGACGAGAACGCCTTTGATTGGACCATCTATCACAGTGGGCTTCGTAATTGGTTCTCATACGGTGTGCCAGACAGACAGGCATTTGTCTCGAACTCTCCCTTCGGTAATTCTATAAAGCAAAAGGAAGAATGTGGCGAGTTTTTCCGTTGATAGCCGTAACTTTCGAATTAACTTCTTAATCTAATACAAATTGCGTTTTTTCTACAATACCACACTAATAAAGGATATATAATGAGATGTTTTCTATATTTACAAAAAATACATTTATATTGCCTACAAAAATTCCTTTATTTTTCAAAATAAGTTTCTAGTATAAAATTATTTCTATTTCATTTTCTTTTTTTGTGTCTGTTGTTCAATACCAGTGTAATCTTGTTCTATAATTGTATTCTATAGATAGTTAGCGAGATCCTTATCATTATCAAGATTGGCAGTTATTCTGGTAAATTCCATTTTACTCTAGTCGTTAACGACAAAAATGCCACTGAACTTTTAAAAAGTCATACGAACAAGCTGAATTTTGCTGAGAATGTCAATGTAAGTACCCCAATGACTATTTTGACATTTTCTTGTCTATTTTTCAACAACTTTGACTCTTTTGATGTTTTCTGGTATAATTTTCAAAAGCTTTAATGCTTTTCTATGTTCTCTTGTCATTTTTTAATGATTTTGACGCTTTCTTTTATTTTTTTTTCAAAGCATTTTACGCTTTCTCAACGCTTTTGGAACCTTTGGGTATTTTTTCGTAGCTTTTGTCGTTTTTTCGTTCCTTCCTAATGCTTTTGAAACATTTTCTGTTCCTAATGCTTTTTCTCTTCTTTTGGAGCTTTCTTGTCTTTTTTACGAATCTTTACAAAGCTTTTTTTGGCGCCTTTGGAATTTTTTAAAGTCTTTTGATATTTTTTCGTCACTTATCAATGATTTTGGCGCGTTTTGGATGTTTCTAATATTTTTTTCGCATTAACGCATAATAACGCATTTTAAACTTTCTCAACGCTTTTGGAATATTTTCGTGTTTTCCCGTAGCTTTTGTCGTTTTGTCAATGCTTTCTCTAATGCTTTTGAGACATTTTGAACATTTTTCCCTTCTTTTGGCCCTTTTGTCCTTTGTCTCATATAACTGTTTACGACGCTTTTTTAGTGCCTTTGGAACTTTTTCAACCCTTTGATGTTTTCTCGTACATTTTTCAATATCTTTAACGCTTTTCGATGTTTTCTCGTCACTTTTTTTAATGATTTTGACGCTTTTTGAACGCTTTCTTGTGTTTTTTCGAAACCGTATGGAGGGTAAACACTTTTTAATGTCAGTTACGCCCGCGAAATCAATTTTAAATGAAATTTGTATCAACTCGACGGTAAAAATTCTATATCTTCTTATCAGAGTGTCCTATCGACCAAAATTAAAGTGCGTTTTAAAGGTGAACAGTGCAGCTTTCGTATTCAATTAGTATTTTGCCGCAAATGAAGTCATGAGTTTTGGCAACGCATGTAAATCATTTGAAATATTCCTAAAAATCTCTAAATTTAAACTTTCACATTACAAACGATCTAAACCTATACAACTTCAGCTAAAAATTCTAACTAATACCATCTTCCTGGTGGCATTTCCCGTGACGTGCGATCGTTGTAGTAGACCGTTCCATGTTAATACATCTTTGCGACACTACATCTATGTTGAAGTCCAGAACATCTAGACTTACAGGTTTCAGTGCTAGCTGAATCCTTTCCTGAGTTTGTTACCTGATTAGGTCCTAAAAATAACTCTGTCATTTATTTATTGGATTAGCGAACAATTACCTTCAGTTGCAGACCATAAATTCGACCTAAATTTTCGCAAAACTTACATGTTGCTCTGCGGATTTTCTCTATTTTACAAAGATATGTGAGTAAGCAGAGTGAAAGCATCTAACTTTTGAGCTCAATTTTCTTTATATGTAAGAGTATTGGTGGTTGGTGAGCAGAAGAATAAAAAATAATAACCTTTTTGATTGCCGTTGGCCTAAATATTTTCCCAGTAGTTTGCCCCAAGCTGCTTTTGGTATTTTCGGACATCTACGATATGCTTTTGGGGTACCTCAGTATGATCCTGGTTCGATGAAAGGATCTAGGATTTACGAAGTTGCATCCGTTACAAAGTTACTGTGCTCTGGCAGTTCTGGCTTAGGGTTTTCAGTTCCGAGCGTTCACGGACTAACAAACAAGTTGTGGTCTTCATAGTCTTTAGTACATTTTTGCTGCCAAAGGCTATATATAATTGAAAAGATATCATTTATTTTCATTAGATTCCAATTCATGCCTTGGTATTAAAATCACACGGAGGCAAGTCAGAATCGTAAGGTGATTATTCCAAGACTTAGATACCCAAATTTGCAAGTAGATGCCTTTAAATTGGTCTTTACAATTGGAAAACTTTTAGTTGGTTCTATTTCTGGAGGCCATCCTAGCCATGTATAAAATTGATTCAGTATTACCTATATATCAAAACTCAAAGAGCTCGGCAAGTTTTCATATCTAGTAAAAGCAGCTGTAGAGAAAAACGGATGTTATGTATCCGCAATCCCAGAGAGCAGTTTCATTGCTCATCCAACCAACTAGAGTATTAATAGATTACAACGATCACGATTATTGTCAACCTTCAAACTAAGACGGCACATTAAGAAGACGAAGGCAGAACTCTGAACTAGTTTGTTTTTATTGAACGTTTTAATAATTCAAAACATAAATGTTTTGGCCTTCTATATATCACTTGTAACCTTTCTAAAATCAAGAGTTCATTAATCAAATCCAAAATGCAAAATAAGTACGTCACAGACAAAAACAAAAAATCGTGCTAAATATCTCGAATGCAAATGGAGGTAAAAATAAATTACCAACTATAATCGTCAAGTCCAGGATAATTACTCAAAATGGCGGAACGTGACAGAAGACAGTGAGAAAAGCCAGAAAAAGACAGAAAGAACGTCGACATCGGCCACTCCGCCGGCGATAAGATTTGATTAATCGCCATTCGTTCCCGGTGCCGGATCATCTGACACGGCCGGTCGACGTAGGGACCGGTTTTTGGCGATTTCCAATCGGATAACGATGGACCAGGAATGTTCCATCGCGATAAACCGAGTCAACGAAGGGAATTCGACTAGATTTATCGCTATCCTCATTTATACACATGAAAATAGAGGTGGGATTTACCGCTTTAAAAAATGTGGTGAAAAGCTATTAAGAAATTTTGCGGTCTCAAATCACAATTTAGTGCCGTTATTCTCAATTTTCTTACAAATCATATAATGATTTTTCTTTATTAATTGAGATAATTCAATTCTATTGACAGAATACGTATCACCTTAAAATAATTGTCGGAAAATATACGATGTTAGTAAAAACTATTCACGCAACATAGAATAAACGTACTATAACTATTTGGGCTTATTAATATCAGCAAAAACTACCATAGAAACAAAGTAAAAAGTGAAAAGTGGATAAAAAAGAAAAAGAAGAAGATATGTTATTTAGATGGTTGGCCTTCCTCTGGTGCAGAGTAAGACACTTTTCTCTGCTGCTTTCGGTAGGCGTCCCAAACTAAATTTTCCTATAGAAGATGAACCAATTTTGACTGAGTAATTTTTGTGTGATTCTGCCAGTATTTCTTCTTTTATCATTTACAAATTTAGCAAAAGTCCATTTCATTGTACATATTGCTACCTTGGAAGAATACCGTCATATGTCAAAATGTGACAATTTTCAGAAATGCCAATTTAAAAAAATCGATAAATTTTCAAAATATTTACTAACACTTTACTGCGAAATGCTAATATTTTTTGCTTTGGTGTGTACTGGTCTGTAAAAATCTGTAATTAATCCCATAATTCCTTAAATTTTAGACCAAAAATTGTTCGAGTTGTGACGTTCTTAAAAAAATGTGTCCGGTGTTTGAAGATAATTTACTTTTTTATTAAAATTGTTTTACGTGTTTTTAAAAATAAGAAAAAAGACGCTATAGTGTAAAAACTAACAAATTCTGCTATAAATTATAGTTAAAAAAATTCTTGTCTTCATTTGAAAATTTATTCTTTAAATTTTCATAACACACTCTCTTTATTGTTTTTGACAGAAGGCAACTTTAGCATGAGTCTACCCCTAAATCCTTGAGACATTTTATTATAATCTGCAATAATTCCAACCGGATTTTTTAAGAACGTCATAAGTCGAAATAACTTGTAGTTAGTTTGGTTCAAAAATTCAAAAAGCTTCAATATACTGACATAACTCAAAAAAAATACCACAACTCATTTTAAACAAAACCTCGACTTCTTTACAAGACTGACACAACTCAAAATAATGCATTATTCTTCACAGAAAGTATTGGATTATCTTACTGTGTTTTTGAGAAATGATGGGATATCTCAAAATATGACAATATTGACAATATGACAATAACTATTTGATTAACAATAAAGACATTTCTGCCATTTGCTAGCGATAGGCATTAATTAAATTTATGACGATAACGACCAAAAAATATAGAATATTTGAAATCTGTTCACTAACATAGTCTATTTTTCACTTTTTTTGAGATATACATTTTAAACATAACCTCAACTTCTTTACAAGACCCACACAACTCAAAATAATGCATTATTCTTCACAGAAAGTATTGGATTATCTTATTGTGTTTTTGAGAAAGGATGGCATATCTCAAAATATGACAATATTGTGCAAAATCTCGAACCAACTTTTCGATTAACAATGACGACACTTACCATATAGCGGCCATAGGCATAAACTAACTTTATGACATTATCCACCAAAAAAATATAGAATATTTGAAATCTGTTCACTAACATAGTCTATTTCTCACTTTTTTTGAGATATGACGGTCTTCTTCCAAGGTAACAATATAATATAGCTATACAGTTTCAAAAGCACGCAGTTGTACAATCTGTTAGATTAAACATAGATGTTTCACTTTATAGGTCCATTAGTCAAAATATTTAATGTCATCTATTTCGTGTCACTACCTCCCTGCCTCCCTGAAAAGCTTTTTCTTCATTTATATACAGCTACTGCATATATCTTTTCCTAGATTATTCACAAGTGAAAAAGTACATTTTTTAACAATATGTTTTGGATATCACAACTTTAAAGAAAAGGAGAAATACCAGAAACAGCTGTGAAAATATTGTAATTAGAGATATCAACTAAAAAATCTCAACGGACAGAGAACTCTAATATACTGCCCATCGTGAGATTTGTCAAGAAAAAATAATTCATTACGTAGTCTAGTATATAAAAAAACACGCGTGATACATAAAGAGTGCCGACAGAAGTGAATACTTCTTATTAGCTCATTATTACTATATGTAGGTTAATTAAATTTTATGTCTGCTTATTACTGAATTGTTATTTTTTTTATAATGCACCATACATTCTTTAAAATTTAAAATCTTTCTGTTTAAAAATGTTTAATTATTTTTAAAGTTTGTTAAATATAATATAGAATTCATCATTTACATTTTCATTATTATTTTGTATTTATGGTAACAAAAAGGAGGAGAATCGAACTCCAGTCATTCGCGTAAAAAGTAAAACAAGTAAACAGACCTGAAGATAGCCACGGTTTTAGAGACGCCAATCCAAAGGAATATATATAACTGGTTGTCTGTAAACATAGAATTGTTGTTTTTACTATTTTCCTTACAATTTCATCATATTTCCACACCTTTTAAACCTTTCTTGGACATCTACAAATATTTCAAAATCAAAGTTAGTAAAATCGATCCAGTCGTTCTCGAGTTGTTATACAAAAGTTATAAAACACTTCAAGAAGACTTTTTAGTTCCTCGTTCTCTATATAACTACCCGTGGTTTATAATAATTCTGTTAAGGATCGTTAAAAAAACGTCCAAAAGATTTAGAATGAACATGATTACTGCTTCTAACAGCAGGATACAAGGGGTTATTCCGTTCTCGATATTCCCACTCGTTCTCGTCAACTGGTCTAATATTGTCGAGATACGGGTGATGAAGTAAATAGTAATCGAAAAGATGTGAAGGGTGCTGTCCTACTGCATTTCGGCTGACTGTTTGCGGTAGGTTCGTACACAGGCCCTTCATCTGCACGAGTCCTGTCAACTCCAGACCTGGAGAATTGACAAACGGTGCACGCGACTCATTTTTTCGCCCTCTTGCTATAATTGCAAAGAGGGTGGCTGTTCGAAATTACTTTTCTCTTTTCAGGCATGCACTAAATAAACAATTAACACATTTTTGTAAAGTATTACTTCGGAAGAATTTATGTTTCGTGTGTTTTACTTAACTCAACCGAATTGCGGAAGCATTCTTAGCAGGACAGAACTCGTTTCTATACTTGCAAAATATGTCTTCTACCTCTCATTTTACCTGATATCGACCAGATTTATCATAAGATTTTAATCCATTTCTCTACTCTACTTACCATTATTTTTCTTTCATTGAACAATCAATTAATTCCTTTCGCTATCATTCAGATTATTTTTTCTTACTCTTTTTGTTTATCGCTTTTAACTATTTGTCTACTTGAGAACTACTATTGTAGTTATTTTATTCTGTACCTCCTTCTTATTATCTGTATTTCTGTAGTTATTTATTGGTTTTACAATGTTTGTATCTTCTATCAATTCATCTTTTTCTTCTTCCTTAAGTCTTTAAACCTCTCTCAAGTTCTCTGCCACACAGTCTTTTCATTTTCTTCTCGGTTTTTGTTACCTCTCTTTTCCTCAACTTCTAACAGCTTTCTCCTTCCAAATCATTACATTATATTTGCCTTAATTAATGGTTTGTTAATATATAACACTTTCCACGAACAAGCTTTAGAAGAAAGGTATACTTTTGAAGCTAAAATAAGACATGCTACGTCAGACGTCATTCTATTTTTAGAGAATAAAGAAAAATCCAGGCTAAAAATCAACCACCCATCCACAATGATAAGCTTGATATCGAAATGAATGAACTGCGCTTCAGATATCCTCCATTGTTAAAGGACTCCTCCTTACATCAGGAACATTTCAGCTCCACCAACGCCTGGAGATGACAATGGTAGGGCGACTCAGCACAGGAAGTACACCAAATGGTCTGTTTCAATCAGATACCGCCAGGCTTTGGACTGGCCCGCAATAATGGACAAAGCTGAACATAAAAAGAACAAGCTACGATAGATGTGCTGACAGCTTATATAGATGGGAAAAAGCTTTACTTCTAAATGTGACTGTAATAAACAACGACAGACTGTCCGTCACATTGTTGAAGAATGTCCTTCAACTGTTCCTTGGAGTTTTTGATGAGTTCTTGAATGCGATCGAAAATGTTTTAGATTATATTGATACATAAATTAGAGTGTCGCTAGCATAGAGATGATATTTTTTTCTATCTTTCATTTTTCGTTGTACTTTTCTTTGTAATTTTCTACCTATATGACTACATAAATGATAAACAAGCGCAGTGTGCATTGATTGATAACTTTGAAGACGTTTTCTACGATATCCGAATTGAATGTTAGTTTTCCATTTAATTTTATCATTGTATCTATACATCATTTATTGATTCAGTGGAACAAATTGATGAATTATTGAATTGATGAAAAGTATTCTTTTGGATTGTCTATTTTTAAAAAGAATAATAGAATTAATTTGATGTAACTAATATAATATAACCCTCTAAAATTTCTAATAATTCACATTGAAGACAGTGTGGTATGCTAAGAACTTGGGAATTAGCCTGGGGGTTCAAGAACCGTGTTGTGCGTGTAGATACCTATGGTACCGCGTCCATCGCTAGGTCTAATGATGGGTCCCGTCACTCATGATTGGCCGCCCGTATGAACGTTGCTCATATGCCGATCGAGTAAGTCTGCGTTTCGCCCCCCTTTACCTTAGTCCCCTTCAGGTACGGCGTGACGGCCAATGTAAAATTTTCGCCGTTTCGGACCCCAGGCTGTCTCGTATAAGAGGTATTATCGTATTTACATAAATTATATGTGGATATAAAGGAATAATGGGGATATAACTCGAGGTGTTTGATGTAGTTAGATGATGATGTTATGATTTTTTAAAACAACTTTATATCGGTATATACAGTCAATACTAACACTATCTCTCTTTGTATATTCGCACACAAACATTACACTCTGTGTGCTGTTCGTAAACAAATAATTTTTATTGCGTTTAAATTTCTCATCAACTCTCTCAATATTCTTGTTATTATTCTTGAAGTAGGTCAAACATTTCAAACGTTAATTTTTTCATACACTTTATGCACAGTGTTTGCTCTGCTTCGTCCATTTTTGTCAAAATTTTAATATAGCTTTTGATAAAAATGGTGAATTGAAAGATGAAATTCAATGCACCGAACTGCAGGAAGAAGATCACTTAAAAATTAGGTGAACATTTAAGAAAGCAAAAGGGGCTTTCTAATTGGATTTCCGAAATACTAAACTACTAGACCAGCAGCGGTCAGACTTGTAGTGTCTGCGGTCTACCACAAAATATTTAGAAGACAAGCGATCGATTACTGATTACTACAACTAGGCTGGAGAATGGATACTATAATACGTAGATTTATGAAAATACTTTTATTGTAAATGATGTCACGTAGTACCTACTTCTTCGAACCTTTCTAAAAACTTTCCGCGGTTCAACCACCTTACGTCTTCTTCTTTACGTGCCATCTCCGCGACGAAGGTTGGAAATCATCACTGCTATTCTAACTTTTGACAATACAGCCCGAAAGAGTTCAGTTGAGCTGCATACAAACTATTCTCTGAGGTTTCTCAACCAGAACATTCTTCTTCTACTTTCTGTTATTTCTGGTCCAGTCTCTTCAACGAAATATTCGTTACCTATTTTGTCTCGTTTGTCGTTAAACAGCTGTTCTATATAGTTTGCCCATACGATCAATTTGTTTTCTGTATCCATTACTGTGTCTCCCTTTTCATCAACTAGTATATTTTGTTTGTATTCTGGTCTTCTAGTTAATTCTTTTATTTGCCTGTGTAAATTAAAGCTGCCATGTTTATTTTGTAGCATTTCCATTTCATCACATTTTTCTTTTAAGCAATTTTCCGCGTTATTTCGTTTTGTGTTTGCTAGTACAATGATTTATTTTTGTCCTTATTTACTCTTCTTTTGTTCATCAAGTTTAGTATTGCGTCTGTCATCTAATCTTTTTTCTTTTCTTTGGTTTTGCCTAGATACTTTTTTGAAGGTTCTATTAAGCCAGGCTTTATTTTTTCCCAGTTTTTGTTGATGTTTTCTTCATTGCATTCCCCTTCAATCTCTACGGTGTTTAGACGTTTATTTATTTTTTTTCTTTGATTTTTCTCTGATTTCTGGATCTCTTAGTGCATTTATATAAGTTCTTTCTTCTTTTGCTGTCTTCTCTATTCTTTTCATTTTAATTTTCATATGTGCTACTAAGAGATTATGTTTAGATGCTATAACTGCTCCAGGTTGTCTTTGACTGCAGTAATATTATTCCGATATCTTTCTTTAATCATTATGTAATCTATTTGATTTCTCATTATCTGATGTTCATTATCTCTTGGCAATTTCCACGTGTACAAACGTCTATTAAGTAATTCAAAGAACGTGTTTGTAACAATCATATTATTATCTTGGCAGAATTGTAACAACCTATCTCCTCTTTCATTCGTTCGACACAATGCAACACATCCATTTTTATTGAAAGTAATGGATGATGGTACTCCATCTAGTTGTAATGCACACAAGTTAGTAAAACGGTAGCTCATATTATTTTACAAAATTTATAAAAAAAGTATAAATATCTTATCAGCGAGATTTGCATTGTTAACAATTGTTCTTTAGTCGGAATATCAAAAAATACCAGTCTAGAGATCGTTAGGGATCTAGATGGTTTGCTCTTCCTTCAAACTACTTTTTAAATCTTGCAATTTTTGTCTTTTTAACTCACTCTTTGGCGGAAAATAATTTTCATAGTTTTTAACGAAGTTTTTTTAATTGCTTTCTAAGTATTCGCGTTTGGGCAGTTCCACTGAAAATCGATAAATGCGACAAACGTACTCATTCCTGAACATAAAAATCATAAATTCTTCGTCCCAACTACTATTAAAATGGTACTTTTTACTTTTTTCGCCACACTTATTTTGCAGTTTAAATATTGCTATTTAACATGGAACTTCTACTTATCGTAACTTAATGAAGAATGACATATTGCTCCGTCGCCGCAGCTTGTTATATATGAAATAGACATTCAAGAAGAATCGGTCACTTAATGTTGCATTGCCTTGGAAGTTGGGAATATTTTGAGTAGGACCTGATTAATTTTGTATTCTTTCGCGAACGACACTACAGGCCACAGGCTATCTTGATCGACTGTTTGGGCACTGCTCTACTAGACCCCCAAGTGATATTGGTAAAGGTATGAAGCTACCCCACACTTCACGGAAACCACTCTGCTTAGAATTATGTAATGGTTGGTAGAGATATTTTATACTATAGAGTAGAATAACAAAAATAATTATTTACTCAACCACTAACACGCATTTTTCGAAATATTTATGTAATGGTATCTATAGTCAATTAAGTACTTATTTATTACAATTTGCAATTCTCTTAATTAGCTTTTACTGGGTAAATATCTTGATTAATTGCAATAAACAACCATCGACTGCAAAGAACACAACTGACTTTGCATTATTATATCGTTAGCATCTGATTTATTTCTTTATCTAGCGGCATTTGTAGATTTAATTCAAAAGGTGCCTACGTACAACCGTATCTGATAAAAATACTGTGTTTGGTTTTAATTTAACAATTATTATATACACTTTGTTCATCGGTTATGTGAGAATTCATTACGGAGTTCGTTTAGATGCCAATTAGATATTAAAAACAATTATTTCTTTTAACTAGTACAGAAGTAATTTCATTGTTAACTAATCTGATTTTAAATTACATCCGTATCCGTGTTCTCTGCCGTTTTCCTACGTAAACGTCACAAATACGACTACACCCTTAAGATCGGACAAGAAATTGTTTTTAAACCCTTTTTTATATTCGATAGTTCGAATATAAGCCTCTATCATTTCCTTCCATGTTTCTGTGTCCCGTGCCAAGGCTTCCGTGTTGGTCCTGCAAATCATCGCTTCACTGCATTTGGATCTCTTTGCTCCATCGTGATCCTTCGTTCTATCTATTCTAGCTCCCTATCATTCTTGAGACGTTCGTTATGCCTAGCTCATTTCCATTACAATCAGCTGCTTGATCAATGTCTTTCACTTTTGTTGAAAGTGAAAGACGTTAATTGATCCCCTCTAATTGATAAATTGTGAAATGCAATGTTCAGCATCTACCGTTCCATAGCTCTTTAAGTTTTCCTTAGGTGATTGTTCATGTTTGCGCTTCGTACGTTAGGTGATGGAGGATACAATTTATATATATTTTTTTTTGTTTTTTTTTTCACTACGTAGCTTTCTTTTTAGATTTTTTTATTAGAATTTTAGGGGTGTGCAAGTGGTCACAAATGCTGCATCCCTGTTTAAATCAAGCCTGTTCTACTGGTTAGTATTCAGCAAATTTCTTTATAAGCCTGTTAATAAGGACTTTACTAAATTGGTTGGTAATTTGTTCGTGGTCTGTGGAACCCTTTTTCTCAATGAAGATGGTGTTAGCGATCGTCCACTGTTGGAGCACATTTTCCACAAATATCCATTTATAAAAAACCGTTTTTAGATATAGGGCAGTTTCTCTTCCTCCTTCTCTCAGTATTTCCATCAGCATTCTATAACTTCCTGACGCTTTCCTGCTTTTCATTTGACAACATGTTCTATCTCTCCTTCGATTTTTTCGGTTCTTACTTTTGAATTAACATTTGTTACAATTCTTTTCAGATTCTGTTTGGAAGAAGCAGGTGGATCATTTATTGACCTGTAAAGGTCGCTCTAGAATGTTTTGATTGATTTTGTTATTTGGGTTTTGCTATCTTAAAGTTGTTGATTTTTCAAGGATATCATGGATTCGTTTTTTCTCTATACCTTTTTCTATGTAGTCTTCTTAATGTTTCTTGTCTTGAATGACAGTCTTGAATGTCAACATGTCTAAGTCTTATTATAAGAAAAAGAAACCCCCACAACGTTCAGATTTGGCCCCTGGTGACTACAGGTTGCTCCTAAAACTCAAAGAAGAATTTAAAGGAAAATAATTTTCGACCAATGATAATATGTACCCTAAATGGGTGGTTTTCAGGTGGGACAGTCGAAATTTCTTCCAGAACGCCATCAAAATAATTAGAGTGCCGATGAGAAAAGTTTGCCCAACTATGTTGGAAAAAAGGTTTTTCATTTTCTTCTGAGTATTATATTTACATCAAGAGTGAGCCATTCAGATCAGCCCTTGCATAGTATTTCAACTTTAAGTAGTACTGCTAGGAAACTACATAAATAGGAATTAGTAATTAATAAGAAATAATATTGTTAATGTGGAGAAGAGAAGCACGAGGCAGCAACACATGAAAAAGTATTATCAAATATTTTAAGAAAATAGTTAAAAGTGATACCAATGTAACTTTTTGCCCTATGCATGCAATGCCTGTGGTGAACTGTAAAAAAATAATTAATAACTAAGACGAGAAAGTTTGAATTTCTGAAAAATTTAAATAATTTATAAGTTTTAATTAAAAATTAAAGAACTAACGTCAATAAGCTTATTTAAAATTACTACAACCTGAATTATTAGCAATAACAAGGTATTTTATCTCTAATGTTCGTGAATAACAAAACACAATTTATTATGTCATCTGTTCTAAAAATACGTTCAAAGTGTTCATAAAAATTTAATGAACCATGTTAGATCTAGATTGTGATTAAAATTGTTTCTCAGAATGGCTGACTTGAGGCTTCTATCAAAAGAATTCGAATCCTTATAATATATACCTGACCTGAGCTCATTATAATTTTTCATTCCGATGGAAAGATTCTTAATAGCGCCCTTTCAAATGGTTTTAATTATAAGCTATAATTCGAGGAGACAAAAAAAAATTCGTCTATTATTAAATGGAAATGATTTTTGTAATGACACGTTTGTAAAATGGTGGACAGCCGTCAGGTAGGATGCTTAATGTAATAACTGGTTTTTTAACGAATTGTATGTAATTAAAAATTAGAAATTAGTAGAACATGGAATTATCTCTGTTTTAATTACGAGAAATAATTGTTTTGAATATCTAATTGGCATCTAAGCGGATTTTATAATGGATTCTCACATGACTGCTTAAAAAAAAATAAAGTGAATATACTCGTATCAGGAGAGAAATGTTAAGAAGGTCAAAAGAAGTTCACCAACAACTAAAGATAGAGTAAAAGCTCTATAAAAATTGTTAAAAAAGACATGTGGAACACAGATCTTAAAATTTGACATTTGAACTATATTTCTTTCAAAAAAAAAACAAAAGTTTAAGCAGTAAAAGCTAAATAGGTAATATATTCTATATAAGTTGAAGACCAAAAATTGACAAAACTAGATATATGTAAAACTCGAAAATAAATTGATTAAAAGATAAGATACTAATGCCTTAAAGGTATGTATATGAAAATACTCTGAAAAACATCTATCGTTAGTTTTTAAAAGGAAGAATTAAACAAAGAACCCGTAGAAGAATATAAGAAAGTCGTAGCAGTGATATATAGACTCACTTGCGAGAAAATTTAATGGATCAAAAGAATGTAGAATAGTTCCATGCAGTATCAAAAGTACATAGATATAGAATGCACTAGATGTTTTTAGGGATGCTGAGCACTATTATTACGACGGTGATGGTCTCCAACGTCTCTGGTGACCAGGGTGGACCTCGTCTCGTAAATTTTTATGTTAATTTCATTTTAAATCGGTCGAAAGTCATTACTCGAGGTATTCGAGGTCTCTGAACACAAGTATTTCGTTGATAAATGACCTCAAAATATCTCATGCAACTTTATATAAAACTTCAAAAATTATCCAAAACATGATTTTTTAAATTTGGCGCTTTTAAGCAGTTGGTAGCACTGATGTGCCAGATGATACATATTATAATCTCCTCTGTAGCAGCTTCCGGCCATTACTTTCACATGTATTCTTATACTTATTCGAGCGACCAGCGACCTCGAAAACCCTCAAGTAACAAAATTGAACTCATTCTTGTAGATGCTTTCAGAATTGCAAATTTTTTATTTTCTATGCACATTAGAAATGCGTTTTCCTTATGCATAAAATGCAATTTTGATTTTATCATCATGAATTTTGATCACAAACTTTCCTGATAGTTTTACTTTTTATTGGGGAAATTTGGTAGTCTTAGTGCTTCTAGAAAAAGTACTTACAAAAGAAAAATAATTACCAATCTGTTAAATTTAGTGAATGAATATTTTTATTTGTAAAGCTCATATTAACAAGATTTTGTGCATACACTGTATTGACATCGTTTTTAAGTAATCTAATCGATGTCAATACAGTCTATGCATAAAATCTTGTTAATATGAGCTTTACAAAAGAAAAATAATTACCAATCTGTTAAATTTAGTGAATGAATATTTTTATTTGTAAAGCTCATATTAACAGGATTTTGTGCATAGACTGTATTGACATCGATTAGATTACTTAAAAATGAAGTTCTTTTACATTTTTTTATTTTTATTGCTGCGTATAAATACGATATTTTCGTGACGCGACTAGTTCAAAGTCACTACATTCTAGAATATGTTTTATTTCAACTATTCGCTGAGAAATATGAATCCTCATTGATTATATAAGAGTACGTATTTAGTGTAGCATATAGCGAATCTTCATAAACACCGTTCGATTCAAGTTGAAACATTCTTAATCCTCCTAATGAATCGATGCGACGGAGGCACCAGAATTAAATTTGTTTGCAATTTTAGGATTAATAATCTGGCGCCATCTGGTTAATATTCTAAGCCCTAGCACCTGTGCTCCTTCATCAGCGAGAGGCCGATATCCCCTTAGTACCTCCGGCCCATAAATTTCGTTAAATCAGTAAAACTGCGTGGCATTCACACGAGAGACTTCTTTAATGATGCGTTTTATGTTTTCGCGCGACAGACATTATTTTAATTCGTTTACTTGGCCGAAAGCCAAAGCCACATATTCAGTCGCACACATGTTTATGCTACGGCGACGATGAAGACTTTTTTTTGTGAGTTGACTATTTCCCGAGAGCTACATGTGTGATAACGAACTTATTTTCAAAATACCACCTTCACGAAAATAACCTGAGACATTCCCCAACGGCAATAATTAAGAGTTCCTGATGCTTTATTAATGTTCTGGAAATAACGTTATGGTTAAAAATATATTGATGGCCTAACCTTTTTATAATAAGTTTTGAAGTTTTCGAAACGTGTAATTATACTTCCATCCTTATTAATTCTCAGACAAAACCACTAATGACTTCAAAGCTTTGACAGTATCGCTCTCAAACAAGTAGCTATAGGTACTTAGTAGGTATAACACATATAAAATGGACCTGGCATAAGAACTTTACATAAAAAACTTTTTAAAAACATGAAAAAAATGTATATTGCTTGCAAAGTTTTAACTGAAAATACAATAACACAAGATTCGTTTTCTAGCTGCGGGATCTTGATTTCCGAGAATACAAATTTAAACATTCTTCTGACAAACACCCAATATTTTCGCTGCACACATGCCCCCGAAATTCTAAAAGCGAAATACTTTCGAGAAACCTTTCCTCTGGGACGTTACACCGGCTGCTTTGATAGACAGCGCCTTAAACAAACGTCAGCTCCGGAGTGACACTTGACAATCGTTTATTTTCGACCATGGTAATCAGCTTAGGCCGTGAATAGGCAATTCGTCTGACAACTGACAGGCACAGCTATCTTCATAACGTCGATTAACATAAAGTTACATGTGTTATTTGAAATAGACAATGGGGGATATAAATTTCAATTGGTTTGAAAAGTTTGGGAAATATTTATGAAGCAGATTGTTTGTTAATGTTCGTTATTAATTCTTGGTTAATAAGGGGATTGGCGATTTAATGTGAATTTTAAGATAGACAGAAATTAACATTTTTATTGCCTATATATGTTTAATTGTTGATTTTTATGTATAAATTTAAATATTATACAAAACGTTTTAATTCTTTTTAATAAGATTCAGTCACATTAAACAAGTTTATATACAAATTGAATAATTGGTTATGATTCGCATCTTGGGGACAAAGATATATCATTAGAAAAATAATATCCGGCAGTAAAAATTTTGACGTTTACTAAAGTTTAAGGCATGCTCCATGGCCTCTATTATTTTCTGAAGTATATGATTTAAATTATACTCGATTAGTAAATGCATTGCAGCACAATATTTATGGAGGAAGATTACAACGGTCTTTGCCGTTACCGTCTTGTCTCAGTTTGTACACAAATTTATAAAAATAATATGAGCATCCCAATAGACTTAGAATCTTCTTCTAAATGTGCCTATCTTCTAGAGATGTTGGCGACCACATTGACCCATCTTATTCTATTCACAGCAGCTCGAAATAGATCAGTTGACGTTATACCAGTCCAGATTGGCCAGCCAGGATATACGTCTACGTCCAGGGTCTGTCTGACCCTCAATCGTGCCTTGTCGAATCAACTGTAGAAGTCGGTATTTATCATTATGCATGATGTGGCCGAAATAAGCCAATTTTCTGTTTTTTATGGTTGTTAATTTTTTATTATGTATTACTTTTTATTAATTTATGTTAATCTTTGTCTTTTCTTACCCTCTGGACAATAGTTATGTTGCTTATGTGGTTTATATATGAGAACCTCAACATACGTCGGTATCACCACATTTCAAATGCCTCTAATCGTTTTATGGCATCTTCTGTAAGGCTCCAGCTTTCTACTTCATAGTGGACGACACTAAAGACGTAACATCTAAGAATAGAAAGAAATAAAATACAAATAAGCAATCCTTAATGGTTTAAGCCAGAGGTTTAAGCCTCGGAGGCAGGGAACATGGCCTTATTTTACTTGGGGAAATAGAAATCATTTTCGGATTAGACAGTATCATAATCATCATCACTATATTCGTCATTTTAATTTTTGAACAGTTGCTAAATTATCAACAATGTATTTTGGAGGTGGCTTCTTTCTAAAAATAAATATTGATAACCTGAACTAAACTCTCATTAGGCGAACTTGATGTATGGAAAACCAGCAATTACGACAAAAATACGAGCCCAAAGAGCTAGATGGCTTGGTCACATTAGACGAATGTCAGAAAATCGAAATGTTAAAACAATACTAAAGGAGGGAGAAATGGGGAAAAAAAGAAGAGGGCGTCCAAAGAAGAAACGGTTGGAAGCAATAAAGCAAGACTTGCCAGAAATAGGCGTAAGAAATTGAAGAGAGAAAGCAACGGACCGAAAAAAATGGAGGGAAATAACCAAGTTTTCATAAGCCAGGGGCCTACAAGGCCTGTAGCGCTGTTATATATATACAATAAAATATGTTTAGTAGCTGTAATTCCATTGTACTTGGCTAAAAGATTTTCAGAAGGAACAGACCTACAGACTTCCAAATTTTGTGTTGGTATCATATGACGTCACTATGACGCGGATGGAGTGCATCGGAATTTATACTGTACCAACTGTAGCATTCATGAGCACTAAAACATGTTTTACAAGATCAGACCTTAGTCTACAGCTTAGAATCCGAATGATCAGATGTTACGTTTTTTCTGTCTTACTGTATGGCTGTGAAAGTTGGACAATGGACTCTGAAATAGAAAAAAGAATTGATGCCTTTGAGATGTATATATACAGACGAATGTTGAGGATTCCATGGGTACAAAGAGTTACTAATGTTGAGGTACTTCGTCGCATGTGTAAACAAAAAGAATTACTAAGAATAATCAAAGAGAGGAAAATGCAATACTTGGGTCATGTGCTGAGAGGCGAAATATATGAATTACTTCAAGTTATACTGGAAGGAAAAGTACAGGGCAAAAGATCAGTAGGAAGACGCCAGAACTCGTGGCTGAAAGACCTGAGGAGATGGTTCGACCGCTCATCCGCAGAGATCTTTCGCGCAGCAGTTTCCAAAACTACAATTGCCATTTGGATCGCCAACCTTCGAAAGGAGACGGCGCAATGAGAAGAAGAAGAACTGTAGCATGGGATACATCGTTTTAAAGATTTTGTATTACCCAGTGTTGATTTTAGATACAAAAAAGATTTCTTTCACTGGCAGTCAGTTTAAGATAATTTTCACAATTAAATAGTCGGCTTTTTGAAATGGAGAAGTTTTTTTAATGATATAATAGCTTTCAATGCACTGCAATAGTTTTCAAACGCATTGTATGCATCTCGCATTAGAAGTAAAAAAAATCCGTTAAAGAAATAATATAAAACTTGTATCGAGCATGTACTACAGTTTACCTTCCGTTATATGTTTTTTTTCTAAATAAAATATTTTTTACTAAATCATTTTACAAATAAATACCATCTTTCCTTATTAAACTATCAAGTAACAATGTTAAAAGCACGGATTCTCTTATAAAAAGTGCGAACAAAAACAATACAAACCTCTTGACTCCTTCCATTCTAATTGTCATTGCTTTCATCGCTTAACGACCCTTCTTCTGTTCTCAGTCAGCAAACCGCGTGTGTTTGTGATTCTGGTAATGACTACAATTCGACGGAGAACAAACAACAAACAGTTGAAAATCGGAGGTCGACCCTAATCTGATTTCTTCCCCTTTGCCAGTGACTCATTAACCCCCTCTAAACTGCTCACCCTCGCTTGTTTTTGCATAAACGACACGCCGGCACTGCACTCTCACACGTTACAACACCCGCAAAATTGCGTACAGTAATTAGACTTTACAGCGGCGTCCAAAAATGACCCCCGGTAATGTTATGTACCACTTATAAAACTAATCTCTTTAATAGCATCTTAAAATCAGGCAGAACACCGAACTGTTGTATCTTAAGTTTTATTCCAGTATTTTATTTAAATATCTGTATTACTATAAATTTCCGAAATTAATTTCGTTTTTCCTTTTGTCACCAAATGTTCCAGTAATTTTTATTGTTCCAATTAATTTCATGTATTCTTGTTTTTCTTCCACAGACTCGTCTATTTTATCTCTTAATAGTCTTCGTGATCTAACTATATTCCCTCTTTCTATGAGAATACATTATATCATTTTAATTTTGTTTAATCAACGAAACAGAGTTTAACTATTTTGTCGTATGAAGTATATCAAAATTTTCTTTAACTATAAAGTTCTGTGACTGGTATTACTATATAGAGCTTGACAGTAGTACTTAACTGCTTTGTCCCATCATTCTCAGCGTATTCTACCGATTATGGTGCATTGGTCCCTTATATAATCCTTCTTTATTTCTGTCTACGATAGGCTAATATTCCCTTCTCTGTGCCATGTTGTACCTGCTTGTTTTTTTATGTCATAGTCTCATCTTAATTTTTGACATCATCTTGGTCTTGACCTCGAGACGTCTCTTGGATACCACAGTGAAATTCTAATGGATCATCTATTGTCAGTTCTTCTCGCTAAAGGTTCGGCCCAGTGCCATTTTAAAGATGTGATTCTGTTGATTACAATCTATTCTTTCGCGATCTCTCTTTGTTATACTTAACATGCATCGCTCCATTGAGCTGTGAGTGACTTTGAGTTTCGGTGTTATCTCTTTCTTTAGCGTCCCAACTTTCGCAGGCGTATGTCATGATTAGTAGTATACACTGATCGAACGCATTTTTCTTTAGGTGGAGTGGTATTCTGCCCAAGCCAATTTCATTCTTCTGTTGATTTCTGGAAGTAAGGAGCCAGATTTATGTTTTTCCCAGGTATTCATACTGTTCTACTGTCTACTGCAGCGTTGTTTATTATTACATCTTGGACATCCTCATTGTACATGTTTTTTTTTTCATTTTTGGGCCAACTTCATTGCTAGCTGAATTTAGGGATATAAGTTCTTGGAGTTCTGCAGGATTATTAGCGATCAGAACGATGTCGTCTACAAATCTTAGATCACTAAAGTATTCTCCATCAATGGATAGGCCTTTGTTTTGCCAGTTCATTTTGCTGAATATATTTTCTAGGATTGCCTTTAAGAACTTTGGGGATATTACATCTCCTTGTCGGACGTCTCTGGTAGTGGAAAATTCTGGAGTGTTTTCATAGGTTTTTACTTTAGCTTTTGCTTTTCTATATATATTTACTAAAAATAATTTGTCAATGCGTTGGTTGGTCAAAGCTTTTATCACTGCTTCTATTAATATTGTTGCTCTGATAGTATGACTTCAACTTAAATGAATTAACAACAAAATATTTAATTTATATGCCATCCCTTTCCATTAATATCAATAATTACACTGTACACAATAGTATACCCTGCAGAATACGATATTTATCGTTTGGTTAGAATATATATTTTTCGAGAATATATGACAGTATAGCAGTTTCTGGTCTTGATCTGTTCTTTGCAAACATTTTGAGTCAATATGTCAATTCATTCGTGTGTCAATACAATTATAAATAGAGGAATTGATACAATTCTTTGAAAAGGTACAATTGATTGACGATATATTAGATGACACATTTCTTATGGTATCAATAGGAAAACTTATTAACATGATCATATTAAGAAGTATCATAGTCTTTAATAGTAAACAACTAAAATAATAAGTAAACATAGTCTTTATTTTCTCAGTCTGATTAAGTTATTTTATAATTTAAATAAAATTAGAAAGAAAAATAAATTCGTTTAATGCACTATCTACTTATTGCAAGTAGTTGATTTTATTCTTTCATCCTCATCTCAAACATTACTTTAAATTTTACTGCAAGCGCAGGTTATGGAATGTGTTCCTCCGGGTGGTCGCTCTTAAAAAATGTCAGTAATTAGATCAAAATTGGACGTATATGACAACTGACAATATAAAATCGCCAACAGCTCAAAAAAGGATGTCCGTCTTTGGTTTGATATCACTTGGACTGGGAATCGTTGAATACAAGTTTTTCTGAAGAGTGGTCTTTGAAAATACAAGCAAAATTATCGATAAAATTTAAGAAAATATTAATAGAAATACAATTTTTACAAACCATAAGAATTTATATTATTTGGAATTGTTTCCGGTAAAATAAATGAGGAATATTCATTAATTTCTAAAAAAATTCGCTTTAAAAACAAAAATCTTTGTCGCTATATGTTTATTATGGTAGATACTCAATTCGATGTTGTCCAAACGATTACAATTTCGGCAAAAATGCTGTTTGACATATAGTTAAGAATTTTCTTAGGATTTTTCCCAATTTAATTTTAAGATGCTGCATCCGAATACGATATTTCTTTTCAGTACTAATGTTTAATTTTTGATATATAATTAACCTAAGCAAATCTTACTAAATCTCATCAAGACAATTCCGCTCATTCGCATATCGAAACCATTTTTTCTAAGCTAACCTAAGTATATGGTACCAAATCACTTTATTTAGCTCGCTTCGCTTGCAATTCGAATCTTACCCTTTTTACTACAGGCATTTAATTCTCGATATTTCGGTCACTAATCAAGTTTACTTGAAACAATTTCAAACCTAACCAAACCTAACTATTTTTCATCTTTTGAGGGGGAGGTGGAAAATTTTCATAAGATACCAGGACCTATACCTGATTGTGTGTGATTCTCTCATCGCAGCTGCCCGAGCCTACCATATGTGGCGCACTCAATCTCAAGCTCCGCCGGGGCCAGAGCCTAACAGCTACACCCTCCGTTCTCTCAGCCACACTTATCTGTGAGTGCAAGCTAGGACTGCTCATTATATCTTCAGCGCTGCACACACCCCACGTCTTATTTGCTGTTCGTCTCTTCAACGTCTGCTCACTCTGGACGTCTACCGGACTAATGGAGAAGCCTTCTTGGCACTTTAAGCGAAAGCTGCGAAGGAGCTCCGCGATGTTTCCGCGCCACTCATTCATCCGATGCCGATGTATATTTCAGTCGCCACCCTGATACTACACCTGAAATATCTCAGGCTGCTCTCCTCAATCTCATTGGATGAAGTGTCTTTCTCACAAAAGCGTGGTCCTAGTATACGTACTTTCGTCCTCATTTATCCTCTCAATCATATCTCTCACAGACTTAAAACGAATTATGAAAGGAAATAATCCAATCGCCGTTGTCCACATTTGAGCGACGTCTTCAGGCCCGGTATAAGTGACTTGGTTCACTGAGCCACATTCTTTATTTCTCTTATTTGGCTTGCCATATCTGTATAGATGTGGCTCTTGTCTCATGCCTTGCATTTTCAGTCACTCCGCTGTTCCGACTTAACCAGTCCTTTCACACGCCCAGATCTGGGTAGACACGCAACCAGAGATGGCTTTCAGTGCTGTCGCAGATACAATCCTGTAGGTGCTTGCCACGCACAACAGACTTGTTTTGTCTGTGCGTGTTAAGAGCCTCGGCTAGTACGATATTTCTACCGCCTCAATCTAGACTGAGGCCGCTATAAAGGACGATAGATTGCACCACACCGTGCAAAACCCTCCTTCTTTCAGACGTGTTAGGCATTATCCCCTCCTCCAAGGAGGCCAAGGTAAACCTAACCTAAACAAACCAAACCTCACCAAGTCACCTATTTTGTATGAATGAATCATATTTATTGTAAAACAAGAATATTTTTTCAAATTACCAAAGATTCTAATCATTAAAACCTCCAACTAAATATGGCAACCGAACTTATGAGTTGTCACAAATTCATTAAAATAACCTAACCTTAAAAATGTTGAATCGTGCTTGGCTAATATTTTTTTTTCTAGTGTGCTACTTGGCTTATATTTTTATCTTAGTGTCCTATACCCGTATTTGGGCGTCAGCAAATCCTCTGCATATAATAAATGTGTTGTCTATCCTTCAGTGTACACAGATATAGGAGACCCAAAGTTTAACCTCAAATCTGAACGACTAAGTTTAGAGCAGCTACTAGACATTAGACAGATTACGACTTCGTGGTTTATCAGGGCCTTTGAAACGGATACTTTTTGACTTTGGTAGCGGGAAACCGAACCCACATCATTCAGCACCAAAGGTGGATACACTCACCCTTGATCTGCTTAGGTCCGTTAATATTTACTGGCACCGAAAAAGGATGATCATTTAGTATGTTTCTTTATCGCTAACAAACGGTCCTGTCTAAAATCTAGCACATGTATGTCTTTGTATGACCATATCTATTAAGATGTTACCTTTTCTACTTAATTCGATAAGATGTGATTTTCAAAACTTAGTTTATAAAGTTTAGTACCTATATTTAAAATATATTAAGTACTTTTACAGCTTAATACTCTAAATAACTTTTAAGATATTAAAAAAATACTATTTAGGTTGAAAGGATCACATGAAAGAATAGGCAAATGTAAACAACAAAGGTGTCTGCTTTTATTTTTGTATACATATCAGCTTTTTTATATATATATATATAGAAGAAACAATGGAGTCAATATAGCAAATAATATTTGAGATTAATTTTTTTTTATTTGTAAATGTATGCATATGTATTTTCTTCAGAAAGAAGACAGCATTTTGCAGGCATATGGAATGCATAATTTTAAAAGTTCGTATACAACGTCATCCTCCTCTCAGGCTGCCATCCTCACTATTATAATTAACAACAACCTATTCTTTCATTTGGATTCAGTAATATTTCTTTTATACCCAAAATTATTTTTATTTTCTCCAATATTCATAGTAATCAAATCTTATTTTTACTTAAAATTAGAGGTGTGTTACACGGACAATCGACATACCCACTATCAAACGACCATTCCAAAAACACTTTGATCCAAGTTTGTTTAATTGTTAGGGCCAATTTTAGGTTTTTATGTTTTTTATTAGATTGTAATTACTCTAAAAAGCATTGAATTTCTTGATTGTTGCAGGTGAAGCGAGTAATGCGAGTATCGGTAGCGGGGAGGGCACTGGAGAGGAGGACGACGATACGAATGGAAAGAAAAATCAAAAAAAGAGAGGCATATTTCCCAAAGTAGCAACAAATATACTCAGAGCGTGGTTATTTCAACATTTAACGGTAAGTGGACCCTACTGTATAAACGATATACTCGTCAATGATTATCCACGGGGTCAGTTATACTATAGTTTTTTTTAATATGTATGTTTATTTAAAATCTACATCCATATAGAGTATCAAATAAATAAGTGACGTTTTAGGCGATGAGGGGAACGTCCAATGTTATTTCACCTTATTCTATTTGGGTTATTCTTGAAGTAGATCTTATGCTAGGTTCTATCTAGACTTATTGTGGTTAGGCCATTGGTGTGCAGTTCCTTTGCTAATTTATTGTTATGGTTTATTGTGCACTGATTTTGTGACTTCGTAGCTCCTTAGATTTCGTCTTAAAGTCATAATGAAGTGCCTGGTTGTTTACGACCATGGCGCATCTACTGTCGATCTTAGTGTTTTAGACTGTACCTGTTGGATGATATTCAGCGACCTAGGTTTTGCACAGTCCCATAGGTGTAATCTGTAGTACCAAATAAGTACGGCTTTTGTATAAATTAATTTTGTCTTGGATGCTAAATTTTGATGTTCGTCCTAAGAGCCAGTACATTTGCTGAAATTTAATTTTGGTCTATATGTATATATATTTCTTACAACTGAAGTGTTGGTCAAGATGGAGGCCAAGGTATTTTGTCTCTATTACTGTTGGTATTATCCATTCTGACAGGTGTCTAGGTGTTATGGCGTTTGGTAAATGTTATTGGGATTGATTTTCTTTTGTTTACTGTTGTTCTTTATCTTGCGCAATAATCAATAAATAAGTTTAGGTAATGTTAGATCATGCGAAGCTAATATGAGATCTTCGTTTATAGCTAGTATCGCTATTGTAGTCTGGTATATCGGCTGTGTAGACCGAGAAAAGCGGCAGCCCGACAATACTAACCTGTTGGACACCAGAGTTGAAAGGAAAAAGTTTTTTGATCGTTAAATTTAACGCATTTATTTGATATGTAGGATTTGAGTAGGAGGAAATATGTAATTGCTGGATAATATGATTTTTAATTTGTAGAGTAGGTCTCTGTGACAGACTTTGTTAAACGCTTGAGAAATATTTTTTTTCTTTAAAAATTAAAATTTCTTTTCTTTAAATTTTTTTGATATTTCATTTACCATTCGATGGAGTTGTTGGGTAGTGGAGTGATTTTCTCGAACACGAAACTGATGTTTTGATAGTAATGCAGGGAATCGTGATCTGCGTACATTTTTTTAGGAGTAATCTTTCAAAAACTTTGCTTGCGGTAGGTAGCACGCCAATGGGTTAGTAATATGTTACTTCATTGAGCTGTTTTCCAAAAATTTCCATATTTTTTAGCATGCGGTTAAATATTAACTGATAGCAAAATAATAGATAAGGAGGGACATTTGACATTCTAGATTAATTAATTCTTCCACCGCTTCAGCAATATCTAGTGGTTCGGTTTGAAATCCTCTTGTAAGATAAGCAGCAAAGTTGCTTCACGTCAGAGATAGATGATCGCTCATTCTTTCGATAAACTGGATATATTTACATTATAATTAGGTAGAACCCCTCAATTATTAATTATACATAACTGCATACGCGAGCTCCCACAGTTTGGCCAAAATAAATGACTTTTTGAACATTCAAAGCGTCGGAACTTTCATCCATTATTCAGCCTTGATCTTGCACCAAATAACTTCTTTTTATCCCCATCCACCGGAAATAAATTGTATGATCAAGGTTTCCCGGCGTTTCAAAATGCATATTTTAAACTTTTTGTCTCATTTGTTCAAATCCCCCATTTGTAGTGGAAATGTACCACAAAATGTATTTAACTGCATTCAAAATTGTAATCGATGCTCATCTAGTATAATTTTTTAAAAATAATATTTATTTTCAAGGATAGAAAGTTGTTTTTGCTTTTGTGTTCGAAAATATTAAAAGTTTACTTACGATCGGAAAAACTTTAATAATTTTCCTTTTTATGTCATATTTCATTTAATAAATACATAAATAAATAAAGATTAACATTTTGTACATTTTATAATTTTTCAAAGACGTAAACTTTACTCCTTTTAAATAAAATCTTGAGCAACCAGTACATTACAAAATTACAAAAAATATGTCAGAACGTAAAAATTACTTCAGAATTTTTCATCCGTTAAGGACGCAGGACACATGTCTGCGATGAGTTTTCCTGTCGGGATAAACTGGGATATATTCACCGGAAATACAGCCTCAGATGCATCCATACCGGAAATGAAATCTCGTAGCCGGAAAGACTAGTTTTTTACGTTTCTATCGGGACGTTATAAATAGCCGTTAAATCCAAGGGGTACAAATAACTTTGCAGCCACCCTTATGTATTTTGGATTGACTGTAGAATATTCGATTGATTGAAAAGAATAGAATGGAATCAGTTGTGGCTTTCTTTTGATGTTGGTAGAGGAGTTTATGGATGTTAGAGTGTGAGGGTGTGTTAAGAATATTTTTTCTTAAATTCTTTTAAAACTGTTACCAACATTTTAATTAGTTTAAATACGATTAATGAAATCGATATTTTTTATATTGACTATTAAGTACTTCTTTTTTGCTTTACAATTTATCAGAATTTTGTACAATAGGTATTGGTAGTAATAATGTATAATTGTAATAAACATTGTCGTCACACAAGGTCAAGTTATTGTCTAACAAAAGCCCTAAATTAGCGGATCAAAATGAACCTATTTTACAATTTTGTTAGTGAGCAGTTTCCTAGATAATCAAAATAAATATATTTGGTCAGTCGCCTAAAAACTAACATAATACCTCTGTATTAATTCAACAAACTGAGTTCGTATCGCAGTATTCGCAATTGTCGCTGTTAATATTGTTATTGTCGCTATTGACTAAGAACTCCATAGTTTTCTACAGAAGTGAAAAAAAAATGCAAAGAAAAGAAAAAAGCTTAACTGAAATACATTTTAACCAAAACACAAGAAGCATACCATAATTAAGACAATTAGAATCAAAACACATGCACTTTTAAGAAAAATAAATTATCATCACTATGAACGCTCTTCGAATGAAATGGAACATGATTTTTACGGTCTGCAAAAGGAAATATGACGCTTCATAAGAAGTCAAAAAACGGAGGTAAAGGATATAATAGAACCAAAACCTATAGAGAAGGATACGTGGATTGATTACCTAAAAAAGCTTTATGCAGAGGAAGAACAAACGACGCTAGAACCGCAACATCAGAAATTATAACAACTGAAGAACTTAATATAAATGTACAGGAAGTTTGGAAAATACTTAAAAACCTGAAGAACAGAAAAGCAGCAGGAAAAGACGGGACACCAAGCGAATTACAGAAATATTGGGGAGCAGCATTGACGAAACAATTAACAACATTAATTAATAAAATTATAAAACACAATAAAATACCGGAAGAATGGAGAACAAGCGAACTAATTCTACTATTTAAAAAGGGAGATAAAAAACAGCCAGAAAACTACCGAGGTATAAAGTTTTTAAGTACTACGCTAAAACTTACAACTAAAAGTGCTAATAAATAAGAGAATAAGTTTAGCAGATGAACAATAGGGTTTTCGTAGTGGAAAATTCTGTTCAGATACAATATTCCTTATAAAGCAAATTACTACGAAATCACTAGAGTATAATACAGCAGCATTTCTGTGTCTGCTTGACCTAAAGAAAGCGTTTGACAGAGTAAGACTCAAAGATTAATCCATCTTCTGTATAATAGAGAAGTTACCCTAAATATTATAAAAACTATCGAAAAAATCTACCAAAACAACAAAATGGAAGTCAGAATAGATGGACAACTTACAGAACCTATAAAAATAGGCAGCGGAATAAGACAAGGGGATTTATTGAGCCCCATACTCTTCAATTTGATCATGGATGAAATCGTCAAAAGCGTTAACAAAGGAAGAGGATATAAAATGGAATACAAGGAAATAAAAATACCTGTTACGCAGGCGACGCAATATTGATAGCCCATGATGAAGATTGTCTGCAAAGACTGGTCCACAGATTTAACATAAGAGCAAAATAGTTTATTATAACAATCTTATATGAGAAAACTAAAACAATAGTAGTCAGCAAAGAACCAACCAGATGTAAAATAGAAATTGATGGCATTGAACAAGTAATGGAAATAAAATACCTGGGAATTGCACTATCCAGCTATGGAGACCAGGACAAAGATGTGAGAGATCAAGTACAAAAAGAATATAACAGTATAAAAAGAATAGTACAGTATATAAATGAATGGACACCAAATAGAAAAGGTTCTTTTATCTTTTATTACTACTCTTCAAGGACATGCGTGTTTCGAACCATTAGTTTGCGCTTCGGATTCTTTTGATTGTCGACGAATCGACAAATGCGTAAGTCCTCGAGAAGCAAGCTTAATAAAAAACGAGCATTTCAGAAAAACACCTTCGTAGCACCACTTTATACAACATCATCTGCAGTAGGAGTCCGAAACGTTAGGATGAAGTATTTCCAGGCTACGGTCTGAAGACTATAAACACATCGTTACAAAATATTTTACTTATTTGACTGGAACTTTATTACAGTTACAATAAATTTCACATTTTCCTCCTTTTTGTTCAATACAATTAGAGATAGTGTAGTTCGTTTTTGTTTTATGATAAATGCACAATAAGTACTAATAATATACCATACCAAAGAGTAAAATCAACATTTTCCATTAAAATTAATATAACGGTCTCAAAGACTAATGTTATTAAAGGCGTAGATAATGCCAAATAATTCAGTAATTTTGGCCGAAACTTTCCTCAACCTGGGGCTAAGTTTCGTGACCTCTGCTGCTCAGCACGACCGAACTTCAGGTCGTAACGAAACACTGCCATAAAATTATTATTATAAATGTGGTGGTGGCTGTGCAGGAAATTAGAGGACCCTCACGTACAGCCGGGGATTAAAAGAAGGCCCCTAGGACCGCTCATTCTCTGCTTGTGGCATTTAATACAGCTGTCGGGTATTTCGGACATCACAAGGATATGAGCTTATTCTCCGTATTTATTTAAACGACATTTTAACCAAATTGTAACAAAATCAACTGTAAACATTCAATGGAAAACTATAATCTTATCCCATTAACGTTTTTTTTTTCTTGTATGAGTGTTTGAGGATCTTTTCTTTCGCTGCGCTGTACAAAAGTTTTAAAACTTGTTTCAAATGTATACAACTATTACTACAAATCGTTGTTTAAAGTCGTAATATCATTTATATGATCTATTTTAAAACAACAACATCTCAAACAACATTCACAACAAAAACTTATAAAAGGTTTCCAAAAATTCACCAATTTTTTATGTTCACTTGTACTTTTTCAATTTTTAGAGACCGCAATAGATTTTTCACAACAACATTCCAAAAATGTATTATTTTGTTTATTTTTTTATATTGACTGGTACTTTCCAATTGAAGAATGGAAATTAGAAAGGACCAAAGTGCCAAAAGCAAACTGTTGAGATAGTTTAAAAAAACAGAATAGATCCAAAAACATTACTGACACAAACTTGATCACATATATTTAACATAAAATGGCAAATGTATCCTAAGAAAGCTTATTGCAAGAGCAACTTTCTCTAGCTAAAAACAATATTTTAAGGAAGCAAATTAGGAAAGGGCTTAAGTGTCTTAGCTTTTATGAGATACCTTTTAAGGAGTTTTCTTGTTTTTTTCAAGCATTTTCTTTAATCTGAAGCAGCTGTTTGTAGAAAAATTGGTGTTACGGGGACTGTATGGTAATATGGAATCATGCTTCGAAGGGACGTTTTTTTATTTTTGATACCCTACTGTCTAATATCAGTTGACTATATCAGCTTGTGTGTTCAGCTAAAATTTTTCCTTTTTTCTTCAAGTGTTTCTTAAGACAATCAAGTGCTTCTTAAGACACAGACTGCGATTAACAAGCTGTAGAAGACATGGGGCAATTTGGTTGGTTCCACGAGAAACTATTCCCTCATGCCACATACAAATATAGGCCTTATTAGTATCATCAACAGGAACTAAGTTATAGCAATGATGGAACAACCATGACCTGCTAAAGATCCATAGATAAATAACATTTTGTACTTCCGGGATCTTGAGAATCAACGCTCTAGCCTTCTTGCTCTTACGGCGATGAAGCTCTAGTTGGATTATGGCAGATGCATTTAACCCATCCTTGTGACATGTACTTCACGTATTAACTAGTGGTCTGTGGAAAGAGAGGCTAGGCAAATCCTTGATGAACACAGACTTATAGGTGACTGTTGAAACTGGACGCATTTGCAAAAGTCTTTGAACAATCTTTAAATGTTCAAACCAAGACTAATGTACGCCTTTTCGGATTCAGCTTTTCAATAATGACCAACATCCGTTGGGATCGGTGATGTTTATGTAGTTTTTTACCATTAAAAGATCAGATGCAGAAAACTTTGGAGCGGCATGTATGATACGTTTATCAGTACATATAACACGTTTTACGCAAATTTTTCTTCTCGACTATCACGCGCAATCTTTTAGCGTTAACAGCAAAAGTACCTCGAAAGATTTTGTTACATAACTGGACAAATTTTCCATTTTCATTTCCAAAGCGAATAGAATATTATTACTTGACGAAGACTGTCTTGTTCATCCTCATACAAACCATGTCGTTTTTTTTGACTACTTAAAAGCCCCGTTAGAAAAGTGCCTTAATGTCTTCTTTTTTTCTAATTTTCTTCTATTCGAATACACTATCAACTACAATCACACAACAAAAGTATACAGCTGACTCATGTAGATGTATAGAAGTAGCGACATCGGAACTGTTGAACTTACGACCTTTCTAACGAAAATGGTACCGTATCTATAGAAATTCCTGAAACTCTAATTTTAATGCTGGCAGTAATGCTTCTAAGGACTTCTTAGAACTTCCTAAGACGACAAACGGGGACCTTAGATCATTTTTACGTCAATATTTCAAATTTGAAAAAAAATGGGACTTTGGCCCATTCTAATTTCCACCCTTCAATTGTTAGACACAACAATAGAATTTAGTCACGTATTTTTAAAACTAGGAGACCTATGTATAAGAAAATATTAAATAAGTAATGTGTAGTAAAATAGTGAGCATACAAAAACAGTAAGTTTAAATTTATAATTTGTCTGAAAAGCCTATTTTTCAGCGAAGTATGTCCATATATTGTGGAAAATAAACGCATGGTTTTATGTATCCTTCATTAAATAACTGATAAAAAATAATAAATAGCTCCAAAATTAAAATAGAATATAGTACTGATTTTGGAATTAATTAAATGATAGTAAATCGTTTCAAAAACAGTAACTCTTTTATTTTTAGTTCGACACTACTCACTGAAACAAAAGCCTTGATATGTTCAATAAATATCCATATCCGTTATGAATATAATTAAAACATAAATAATTTTATATAATAGCAATACTTTCCTCCCGCTGTTATCTGTAATTTAGGCCTTAAATTTATTACTCACGATTTCTCATGGTGCTTTGTACTTACTGCTATTTTTACGAAATAAATCATGATACTATTCCGTCATCAAGTAAAATTCATACCGCTCTAGTGCACTGGGAAACTAGAAGGGCCTTAATCGTTTAAGCTTATGGCATAGGCGCATAAAAGAGAATGACGGGAGAGATATAGCGGTCGTATTTGGCTTAAAAAAAAAGTATTTGGTGAATTGCGCATATAGTATGTATTTAATATGGACAAAAAATTCGTGCTACTACAAAAATATTAATTTCAAATTGCAAAAATATAGTTAAAATATGATGATTGGTTCGAAAAGCGTTAGAAGAATACATAATATTGTTAAAAAAGTATAATATCGTAAGGAGTTGGGCTTGGTTAAAAATTCTGCTTTGAGTAGGGACATATGGTTCCCGGTTAGCTATACATTTACATCGGCATATTGCCGTATAATTTAATACTTTTAAGTATGTTCTCTTCAATTTAAACCCAACAACTGTTTGGTTTTACAGTTAGTTCTGCAAGTACTCCAAAAGTTCACTGAAGTTTAGGCCGAAAACGTTCTGAAATTTTCATAATCCATTTGGATTTTTAATTTAATTTTTTAGTTAAATATAAACCACTTAGAACAGAATTTCTAAGAACAGAACAGAACAGAAGTTTTTACTTTGATGTTTGAGTTTTTTAACTAATATGATATATAGACAACTCCCAGGAACTATCCCATTTTAAGCTTATAATATTATAACTCCTAGCATAATAGGTTATTAAAAGTATCAAACAAAATGTTAAGATCTTCATATTTTAGTCCCTTAAAGTATACCTGTATCGTAGTGCATGGACTTCTATCTGTGAATTTTTATCGCTCAAATTTTCCTTGTATACTATTCTTATACGAAGTAATATTTCGGTACTTGAGTACTGATCCCTTCTTCTGCTTTCTTTGGGTTATTTATTTCCAGCGATACATACTATTTTTTCTCATTCCGTTTGAACAATACTTTTACTCTTGCTTTTTTTGTAGCATCCAATATTTTCTTCTTTATATATATATATATATATATATATATATATATATATATATATATATATATATATACAACGGTATTTAGGCGCCACGCCCTTGCGGTAGGGATCTATGGAGGAGTATCACTGAGACGCAAGCCCTTGTCTCTTGCCGTACTGCTCCATCATAGGCCGATCAGATATCAGCATATTCTAGTCTAAGCCGCAGATTCATCTAGAATTTTAAACTGCTGCGTTAGCCTTTTTTATTTTTCTGTACACCGAGCTGGGACTCGAACCCACATCCACTGAACCATTCGACAGTGAAGCGAATGAGAATCGGCCGCCTAGCCCGCTTGGCTATCTGACCGACTTCTTCTTTTTATCCTTTCATAATTTGGACAATATGTTCTTGTTCTCTCACGATTCTTCTTAATATGTAAAGCTATTTAAACATGTTTTCTTTCTTTCAATATATACCAAATTGATAGGTTTTAGTGTATATGAGAAACAATTCCTAGAATACTAGAATAGAAGAATAAGACATAAAACGATACAATGATAATAATGATAAAACTTTATAATGGTCACACCTGCTCTGGTATATGGGTGTCAAATCTGCGTAATTAAGCAATGAGATAACTCTAAAATACCAGCTAACGAAATGAGGGTTATATAATTCTCAGAAGAATTAACGGCATTACTTACGGCAAGAACTGCATAGATCAAGTTTTCAGATTTTAAATCCAGGATATTAGTCTTCTTTCTAATCTATTTTTGTAACGTTAACTGAAGAAGTTCTAATCGTTGTTGGTTTCTCATTACATTATTTTAAGGAATTCCATGTTGGTAATAAGATCAACCCAAGAACTTATCAGAATATGCCTGTAGCACCACATTTTTATCCCTTCCATTTTCATCATCGATAACAACAAACATATGTTATATATATATATATATATATATATATATATATATATATATATATATATATATATATATATATATATATATATATATATGTATATATATATATATATATATATATATATATATATATACAACGGTATTTAGGCGCCACGCCCTTGCGGTAGGGATCTATGGAGGAGTATCACTGAGCCGCAAGCCCTTGTCTCTTGCCGTACTGCTCCACCATAGGCCGATCAGACACCAGCATATTCTAGTCTAAGCCGCAGATTCATCTAGAATTTTAAACTGCTGCGTTAGCCTTTTTTATTTTTCTGTACACTGAGCTGGGACTCAAACACACATCCACTGAACCATTCGACAGTGAAGCGAATGAGAATCGGCCTCCTAGCCCGCTTGGCTATCTGACCGACTTCTTCTTTTTATCCTTTCATAATTTGGTTAATGTGTTCTTGTTCTCTCATGATTCTTCTTAATATGTCTGTTTATACTATTTCTAATATTTAGTATGTTGTGAAGCTATTTGAACCTGTTTTCTTTCTTTCAATATATACCAAATTGATAGGTTTCAGTGTATATGAGAATTCCTAGAATACTAAAGAATAAGACATGATAAAACTTTATAATGGTCACACCTACTCTGGTATATGGATGTCAAATCTGCTTAAACAAGCAATGAGATAACACTAAAACACCAGCTAACAAAATGAGGGTTATATAATTCTCAGAAGAATTAACGGCATTACTTACAATAATACATACACACATAACAATTCCATGTTTGTCATATTAGATCAAGTTTTCAGATTTTAAATCCAGGATATTAGTCTTCTTCCTAATCTATCTTTGCCGTCAACTTTTTTTTTAACGTTAACTGAAGCAGTTCTAATGGTTGTTGGTTTCTCATTACAATATTTTAAGGACTTCCATGTTGGTAATAAGATCAACCCAAGAACTTATCAGAATACGCCTCTAGCACCACATTTTTATCCCTTCCATTTTCATCATCGATACATTTTTTTTATGAAAAAGTGTTTTAAGTTTAATAGGTATCCTATAGTAAATGGGACGTGCTGATCACGAATCTGTACTTAGTTTTTTTCCAGTATGTCAGGTATGTCAAACTTTATGCAAAATTGAGTTGTTCTTAAAAAAAGAATTCAATATAACCTACGTTAGACAATAATTGTTTTTTTTTAATAAAACCGTTCTCTTTTTTCATGAAAACTGCGTTTTGTGATCTTCTTTTTATGGATTTTTGTAATCGAGTCTCTTTTCAAGGTCCAGCAGTAATCAGCCATCATTCTTATATCCCATCTTCCTTGGTAACGTTTCTAAATCTCCTTTATATCTTGATGGAACCTCGCTCCCTGCTCCTCGCTGACTACTCCAAGATTTTCGGGAAAATCGTCAAGGTGAGAATCCAGAAAATGAAGTTTGACGCTCATATTGCATCCCAGTTTTTTATAATTTTCGACCATGTTGGCTACAATTTCTTTACAGTTTGGAGACTCCTTGTTTCCAAGTAAACCGTCTATGACTTCTACGAAAGAACTCCATGCTTCATATTCGTCCTGAGTGATTGTATTCTGGAACAATCTGTCTGATTTTAAGGTTCGACTTTGAGGGTCTACAAAAATTCCTTCTTTAAGTTTAGCTTCAGACAGTGCAGGAAATTTATCGCACAGATATCTAAAGCTTTAACAAACTGCTTCAATCAATAAATCCTAACTTTATGTCAAGAGGAGACAAAAGAACTAATTTTGGGTCAACTGGTGTATCACGGTACACATTTTTTTGTCCCGGTACAAGTCTTTCTCTAATTAAGACACGGTCGAAGTCTCCATTACGTAAAATAGTGTCATATTGGGTCAAGATTATGGATTATACAAATATTACACTACTGTATATTGTTTTTTATTTCTAAATGTAAAGTATTATGATTATTTAAAGGCCACATGTTCTGCTAAGTAAGTATAGTATGATTTGAATAACCCACTTTATATCGATTAATAAATTAGAATTCGTTAAACATATAGAAATAGACATTGTTGAGTAAGGATGTGATCTCTTATTCTTCCGTGACTACTTAACATTGAAAAGAACCTATTTTTGCTAACAAATAATGCCTGCTGCAGCATTATTGCAATAGGAATGAAAGCACATGCAACTGCAGTATGTGTTATTTAGGTATCAAACGCAGCTCTCAGTTTTTGAAGATGGTACCCATGCTATTTTTAATTATTTTCCAAATTCAAAAGATTGCCATATTAAAATGGAACTGGCAGGAAAGAGCGAATTATTAAATGGTAATCAAGAGCAAACAAGAGAAGTAGAGGCAAACCTCAAACTAGATGGACTGATGACATTAAGCGTTCACGAATGGACACACCTAAGGAAGACTTACGTCCTAAGATGGATGGAATAGCTGGTAATGATGACGATGATGACCCATGCTAATTAATGCCGTTTTAGTTTTTTATTATATTGTATTTACATGTTGTTGATTGCAAAATTTTATTTAACCAGTCATTTTTGTGTAATTTTTATAAATGTTCTTCCACAAATCCACAATGTTATTCATATAGCTTCTCTCCTTCAATTTTTTAGTAACTAACCCGAATTTTCGTGTTGTGGTACACATTTAATGCTCAAACGCTTCTAATCTTAACAAATTAGAAGCGTTTGAGTTATGGTGTTACCGTCGCATGCTCAGAATCCCGTGGACAGCACACATATCTAACGAACACGTGCTAGAGACCGTGCACAAAGAGGGAGAATTGATCAACATCATCAAAATGAGAAAGGTCCAATACTTCGGTCATATAATGAGAGGACCTAAATATCGCTTACTCCGGTTAATCATTCAGGGCAAAATCGAAGGAAAACGTTGGGTCGAAAGAAAACAACTGTCCTGGCTGCGTAACATTAGACAATGGACAGGTCGAACGGTCGAGGAACTGTTTCATCTAGCTGCCGACCGAGAATCATTTCATCAGCTTGTCAATATGACGATAGCCAACGCTTGAATACAAGCACGGCACACAAAGAAGAAGAAGGTACACATTTCTTTTTGTTTAAACTACTTTAATGAATAAATTCATGTTTAAAATATTTTCGTTATATCGAGAAAATAAGATATCGATAGAGTTTTCTGTTTGTCGAAGTAGCTGCGCATAACTGTCGCGATCGTTGTCAAACTTAACAATTAATGTGTGTAAAATCAATTAGTCACACAAATTTTAAGTGCATAAAGGATAATGTTAACTTGAAACATGTTTTTTCTTTTTAGAAATGAATATATGATATTTGTATTGTTGGCAAAGGTACGCCTATGGATTGGTCGGTCGGTCCAAGCCCCTCGCAATATCCGATAGCAAGATTAGCGCATCGCGCTTAATGAGTCGTGCAACTAATCCCGGATCAGAGAGCGAGTGAGAGCGATACCCGTCCAGGGACGTCCATCAAATATTCACGCGCCGTCTTTAGCATGGGTCCGATCGCGGCGTAGACTGCAAAGGCGGTCTCTTTAACGCCTCCATCAAATATTGAAACTCGCAACGGAGAAAAAGTCTGAAAAAGTCCCACGAGATCAGCGACTAAGCGTTATCTACGGTTTCCGACGGGCATCCTTTAATTCTGGCTGACAGGTGGACGGCGAAGGATTTCCTGTGGGAGCCACTCTGACCATCTTATATCACGCCGCCCCCGATACGGATGGACGGAATACGGATGAGGGGGGTGGGTTGGACTAGCGACGTTGGCTTTGCATGCATGTGGCGGCCAGATAAAGCGCCGCCAACGTTAAACGACACGACCAGAGATGAAATCGACCTGAGGGGGTCCTTCACTAATCCCTCTTTGTACGTGATACTCTAGCTTCCGACCATTACGCATTTGAACCTACTCATAAACCATTAGATTATATATTTAAAGATCGTTTGGCTGATCTCCCCATGATAACACTAACTTTTAACAATTCCTTGCCGATTAGATATACTTATTTCTTATGTAATATCAACCGAAGACAATTGGTTTATGTATGTGTGGTTTTTTGTCTATGATGGAATATAATTTTTCAAAATGGAAGGGAAAGACTTTAGCATTTGTGGGCAAGGATTAAATAGTCATTTGGGACAACTAATTAAAACAAACAAACAAAATCAGGCTACAAGAAAAAAGCAACAAGTCTTACTTGATTTGCATTCGAAAAAATATATTTATTTAAAAATACAAAAAAATCTAACCTAGATAAATAAGTGACTTGAAGAGCCAATTTAATGTGAGGAATGGCGGGAAAAAGAGCAAAACTAAAATGATTGGACTGCTGGACATAAGATCAAATATGAAAGGTACAATAATCTAATAGTACAGTGTACACAGAAAAATAGACAATAAACAATAAATACTTAAAATGTGTTGCCTAAACGACCTAAAATTAATGCGCAGGCACAAAGTAGAGGAGTGTAGCAATAAAGAGAGAAAAGTGGAAGAAATTAGGAAAGGCTTGGGTCCAATGTTAAGAGAATGAAGGTGGTATAGACAGATGGATATAATTTTTGCATTTCTGAAATAATATATTTCAAATCTGAGATGTTTGCAACATTTGATTTGTCCATTTCTAAAAGTAGTTATTTATTCTAAGGCTCTAATAGTCTGGCTTTAACGGATGTCTTTATAAGACAGACTACATTTCACTATAGTGCAGTAACTATAAAACTATTAACAATCTAAATGAAACACTAGACAAATAGAACGATTTACAGATTAGACTCTCGAGGAAAACAAATATGTACTTATAAAACGATATCTCCAGGAAATGGAAGAATCCTGGATAAAGAAATACAGAAGGTGTGTCAAAATTTGCAAACAACAACAGACCACGCGATGTTTATGTTAACGTACATGATTACCTCTTTTGCTTCGTATTGATAGCACTGTTTTTCTTTAATTTTCATTGTTCACGGTATCTTTTGAAGTTCCTAAATCCATGATGTCGCATTGAGCAAGTCAAGGAAGTAAAATGTCGCATTGAGCAAGCTTGACAAGCTTTCGTAAAATTCAAGAAGGTACTGACTTGTTCAGAGTTCGATCTTCAACTGAGACTAAGGTTTACTAAGTGCTACGTGTGGTCAGTGCTGCTATATGGCGTAGAGGGCTGGACACTCAAAACGAGGGATATAAACAGATTAGAAGCTTTCGAAATGTGGCTCTATCGCCGTATCCTAAAAATACCATGGACAGCGAAAATCACAAATATAGATGTCCTTAAAAGAATAAACCAAGAACGCCAACTTTTCGAAACCATCAAGAAAAGGAAAACGGCGTATCTAGGTCACATCATGCGAAATGAAAAATACCAGTTCCTCCAACTTATAATCGAGGGTAAAATTGAAGGCAAGAGAGGAATGGGACGCAAGAAAATGTCCTGGCTCCGAAACATAAGGCAATGGACAGGGATTAACGACATACAATCTCTGATACATATTGCAAGAAATAGAGAATTAATGGAAAATGTGATCGCTAACATCCATTAGTGGATTTGCATCTAAAGAAGAAGAAGAAATCCATGTTGTTTGTATTTTGCTTATGCCATATTAAAGTAGTCTGCTATACTCCGTCATTGTTTATATATTTTTTACAAAATTCAACACAGACGCGATAAAACGCATCCCTGTCTAACTGCTCTACAGATCTTCATTTCCTCTGACCGTTGCCCATCATTTGAATTATGGAACTTTGGTTCCCATATAATGTTTGGATTATCTTTATGATTTTACTGTTATTGTACTTATTCATAAGTATTGATTAGTTTTTCATATCTTTCTCTATTGAAAGGTTTTTCGTATAAAAAAACACAAGTTTAGGTCAACGTTTACATCACGCTGAATCAGTATGTTAATGGCAAATAGTCTTTCTCGAGTACCCATTCCATTTCGGATTCCGAACTGCGTCTTACTAATAGCAGTACTTTTAAAGTATATGAGCCAATACTTCGAAGTTATCGTCATCCACTTCCACTAGTTTTAATAGTTCCACGGGTATTTCATTTAATCCAGCTGCCTTATTAAGCCATTATTATGTTAAATATAATGTAATGATAATGATGACAACTGCTTAAAAGGATCACTCAGTGTGTTTGTGTTTTATAAGTGTATAATTTACAAAATATATAAAGGTGTTTGAATGCTGACAATTAATTGGTTTTACCTTTCGAAAAATATATATGTTTTAACAACTCAATAACTTCATTATTAAGGTTGGTCTGCACCCCCCAAAAGGCAAACCCCAAATTCAAAAAATTTGAAAAAATTTGAGAAGGTATATGTGATAACTAGAAGTATTTTGACAACTTTTAAACAAACTTCATGTTTTCGTTTTTGAAAAAACTCAAAAAAACTACTTTTTTCCAAGTATAAAGCGGGAAAACCAAACATAGGATTTTGTTAATTTTTTTACAGCATCAAGATATGATTATAAGAAATACTATAAGAAAAATAATATGTTTCGGCTTATAATAAAGTTACCGGTAAGAAACCGAAAATTTTTTTAATAACAACGTATATAAAACTGTAAAAGTGGAAAATATTTGCAATAAAACGTTAAATAATGCATAACTGCATAAATGTTAAAGATGCGTAACTTTATGGTCCTGCAAATGCGTAACTTTAATATATTCCGATTGACACAGCGGAGCAGTAAAATATTATACATAAAGATGTTGTTAAAGATATCTTTGCTTACTTGGTCTACTAGGTATTTGATAAAATTACTGTCTACACAACTTGGCAACTCAGCCAATGGATATCATGATAGAAAACTGTAATTTATATTAGGGTTTGAAAATATTACAGAGTCATCATGTAGAAATCTACAATTAAGTTAAAAAATTTACCAGAGCTCATGCAGCAGTAGAGCCATCTCTAGGATCAGAAACAAATTAATTGTGGGTGAAGATCAACCTCAACGTGCAACGAAATATATGTATAACATTGAATAAAACACATTTTTTTATTTCATTACTGATATCTTTTGAGCTATACTTATCGATTCTGATGTGTGTATGTCTCGAAATACGATTTTATAAAACCCAGCCCTAAACGTACAAGTCGACTTTTCCGGATGAAGGGTTGTTAATATTCCATTCAAAACGTTTGAATTCGTCTTCCGTAAAATTCGTAACAGTTGCCTCACCTCCAACGTATCTCAAGAAAACGCCTAATGTTATGGAAAACGAGTGTTCTCCCAATTCATCCGACCTGTGGATAGAATTGGTCGTAAAACTCATCCAATAGGTGGTTACGAGTTAGGAACGGCGACAATGGGGAGCGTTTTCGGGACTCCCTTCTTCAATCTGCGACCTCTAAATGGGATTTGGGATATCCTTTGATTATCGTTTAAGCTCCTCCGTGTTTTGAATAAAGAAAAAGAGATATTATGGTGACGAAATTTCCTGTTGTCTACAATTGAATGCACTATATTGCCTGTAATGCTTGAAGGGAGCGTTTTGTTAAGGGGAGTAAACGAAAATATTTTTAAACGGATAACAATCTTATAATGTAATATAAAATTACGTTGCATTCTGCATTCAAGAGAAAAAACATTCGAATATTTTAGTATATGTCAAAATTGAACTACCATTCTCCTTTGCGCTGCAAATTAATTTAAATTAACTGATTTCTATATTAATGGCCACTCAATGCCTGTTTTCTCTTCTCTGATTTTAGCAATATTTTGCTCTTATAATCAACCTCATTTTTTTCTATTTTTAGTCAGGTTAACAATTTACAATCCAGTGATTAACACAGTACAAATATGTTGCCCCTTTTGTAGCAATTTTTTTACTTATCACCAATTAATTAGTTCTCTTCTTAGTACAGTTAGTTCTCGTTACATTATCGATTATGTTGTAAATATAAGAATAAAAACATATTGCAGCGATTAGGTTGAAGAATACATGACTGACAATTCTTTCTATCTATGTATAATAAGTCGCTCAAATACATAATTTACGCTGATTATACAAGGCCGCATACATGTAGGTACATTATGTTTCTATTGCAAATCCATCCATTTTGTATTGTTTATCAATATGTTTTAGAACATCACATCATTCACATTGAACTAAATCAAAGTTATTTCCAATCAAACATTTTAATAATTAACTATAACACGAATATTCCTTCGGACAGGAAGATCATGCACGGATGCGGTTTTTGTAATAAGACGAATAAAAGAAAAGTCGCTGGAATACAACAAACCAGCATATATGTGTCTGATCGATTTGAAGAAAGCGTTTGATAGAGTAAGAATTCGGGACGCGATACATTTATTATATGAAAAGGGAATATCACTGGATTTAGTACAAACCATTGAGAATATATATATAAAGATAACATAGCTATGGTAAGATGAAAACTATCACAACCTATCAAATATGAAACTGGCATTAGACAAGGAGATTCGCTGAGCCCATTAATATTTAATCTGATAATGGATGAAATCATAAAATAAGTAAAAAAAAGAAGAGGATATAGAATGGGAGAAAAGGAAATAAGGATAATATGCTACGCCGACGACGCCATAATAACAGCCGAAAATGAAGATAACCTACAAAGATTAATTAAAGAATTCGAAGATACGGTGCTCATATACAACATGAAGATCTCAACAGAGAAAACTAAAGCGATAGTGATATCAGCGGACCCGAGAAGATGTAAACTAGTCGTAAATAACAAAATAATAGAACAAGTGATGGAAACTGAATACTTGGGAATAAAACTGTCAAGCTACGGAAAAGTGGAAGAAGAAAACAAGTGAACATGGCAAACAGAGCAGCAAGATGTCTTAACAACACAATCTGGAGAAACAAATACCTCACAACGGAAACGAAAACCAGGATATATAAATCAACAATAAAACCGATAATGACGTACACAGCGGAAACAAGAGCAGATACGGCGAAAACACAAAGACTACTGGAAACAACAGAAATGAAAGTCTTACGAAAAATAACAAACCAAACTCTAAGAGACAGAGTAAGAAGTGAGGAAATACGAGCGAGATGTGGTATAGAGGAAATAAACGCGTGGACCAAAAGAAGAAAAGTGGAATGGAATCAACACATCGAAAGAATGACAGAAAATAGAATAGTACGAATAGCAAGAGACAAATCGCCAAATGGAAGATCATAGGGACGACCGAGGAAAAGATGGTCAGACAACGTCAATTGAGGCTACAAACCGAAGTAAAACAGGCATTTTGCCTATTTATAAAGTAGGAAGAAGAAGAAGAAGACGAATATTAAAAAATATGTCTGTGGATACTTTACAAGCGATGACTTTATCGATGTTATAGTTATAGAAAACGTTATTTGAATTTGTTGTACATATTGCAGAGGCGACTTACTACTTGTAGCACAACGATAAAGTTAACAAGACTGGCTTTTTAAAATTTTATAAACTTTATATGTTTAACGATTGATAAATTTGAGTCCTTTAGATTCTTGAGGACATGAGAATCCCAGTGGTAAAAAATTTCATGTTTTTCTTAGCAATGGTGATATTATTTTTCATAGGATGTACGAAAAGGAAAAGGTTAAGCACCTAGATAAACGAAGCTTTCGTTATGACGCTACCTGGATTGAGCGACCCCATTATCAAGATCATTTAAATTGTACCTTCCTATGAAGTAGTGCTACAGTGGCACCGTCTTCGTTGGAACTTCTAATTTAAACTATCTTGATCTTTTTTGTTCTTCACCACGTTCTTCTTGTTACTCCACTCTTTTTCTGCTTTATGTGCTCAAAGGTAACTGGGAAAATGTGCTAAAGAAGAGATATGTGTTCAAATGTGCTTGAAAAGAAGTCATATTAACATGGATAGCTCCATGGGGGCAAATCCATTTAAAGAAAATTTATTTAATGGATGCCTAACTGAGCCACAGAAACCCATTTTCCTATGACCAATTCGGAACAGAGACAGAGCTCTCGTTGCATCTCATCATCTTCGAAAAAGAAACACTTGAATTCCGAACGAAAAGACATACCGTTGGTATATGCCTCTAAGCGCAACCAACCGCTTGCGAGGTGGAAATCATGAGATTGCAGGTCGAGGGAATTTTTACTTGCGGAAAATCATACATGCATGAGAAATGATTTTATTCCCGGATGAGATCTTGAAGGGATCAGGTGACGGTTCGCTTGGGAGACGGTACCGGTTTGCACATTACCGGTACTGGCAATGTTTGGACGTTTGAAAATATCTTTGGATATCAATTGTATCTTTGGCAGTAGTTGTTAATAATAGCAGTCAATAAAGTAGTATGAAGTAAAATGAAATATGTAGTAAACTGGCAAGAAAAAAAATGAAACAAAATAAGTTTTGAGTTGCACGTTACTCGCTTTCATCAAGAATATAAGATTTCTAGATGCACTATAATATAGGACCAAAGATAGATACTTTCTAGCTTGAAACAAGAAGAAGAAAAAGAATATGTACTAGTTTCACAAGCTCTACTAGGAAAATATTTGTAGAATACCAATTTTAATTAGTCAATAAAATCTGACGGCTGATCAATTATTTTTAAATTTTCCCAGTCAACTGTGAATAATATAGTACAATAATTGCAGCTTAAGTAAATAAATAAGGAAATTAGGAAAGAATATTATTATGAGAGTCAAGGTTGACGATAAAACGATATATTAGTACAATATTTAGTGTGGACTACACGGAGCTCTCACTATAGTTGCTGTTACGTGGAAATGCATTTCATCTACTTAATTTTAACGTGGCTCCAAATCTGTGATAAAAGCATTCGTTTATTACAGTATTTTTCCGGCTTGAATGAGTGCAAATAATTGTCTTAGCGTCGTAGCGATGTGCAACGATGCGATAGGAGCCCCAAAGGGCCCACATCGGCCGCCATTAGATGTGTTCTAGAATCCGCGTTGGTAATTCCAGGAAAAACACCGAGCGCGAACCATTCATACCCCATCACACCTCGCGAGAGGTCTCCGGAGAACGATAACCCCATCTTAAGTGTCTCTCTGGGGCGGCATAACCCTTATACAAGTGCCACCGAAACGCCTCTGGCACAAACGACTCTACCAACAAATTACTAACCTCTATAAGAAACAATAATAGTGATATGGTTCAAAATTAGACGTATTTTTGTTTGGACCGTTAGATTTTTTCAAACAAAAGAAAATAAGTTTTTTAATGACATTAATAATGTCTCTTTCCGGTATTTTTATATAATTCATTTTTAAAACCATGTCCTGGTCTCAAAGTTTCATTATTCAGTAGTATTTTAACATTATTATTATTGACTACATGCTTGTTCATCAATAGGTGAAGTTCATAGTCTTTTTGTGTTTGAATAATTTCTTGGGCAAGTTAATTTATTCACTCTTTTTGGTTATTTTTAATACATACATTAGTCCAGTCGTCAGATATTTGATCCCTAAAAAGGAGTTAAAGCAACTGAATTTTGCTGAGAATATCAATTTTTGGAACCCCAAAAAAGATTCAAAAGAAATCAATTTTTTAAAGAAAATTTATATCAACTAGACGGACAAATATCTTTTGATATTTGATATTTCTGATATCTGCTTAATTAAATTGGAAAGTAAACAAATTTCTAATGTCTATGTCAGGGACAAACAATATTATAGTCACTGAGCTAAGGCCGCCACATGTAGAACTTACTGAAGTCTTTTTTATAATTCGACTAATATTGATGCAAAGCCTGTTGGGTCCATTGAGAATCGTTTTGAACTAAATTTGTTTCTTTATCTGAGTATTATTTGTGTAATATATATTTATTATATATAATTACTACGGTTTTTGTTTTTTAATTCCTCTAAAAATTGTTTTGAAATGGAGAAAATTATAAAATTTTAAGCAAATCCCGTTGATAAAGTAATCAACTCGCCGCAAAATGAACAGAATTCAATTTCCTTGGTTGAAAAAGTAATTTTTGCATATTAAGCTTGCATAAATATTCTATTCTACTTGAAGCTTATTTGGTCGTGTTGTTGTTTTCTGAACGGTTGAGCGAAAATCGCAAATGGATTGCAGTTGATCCTTTGATTCGGACGTAGCGAGCATGAAAATCTTCCTCCATCATCATGCAAATGCCGGCATTACCGTAGGTAAAGGCGAAATAATTTTGTTCCTGTTCGGTTCAGAGTCGGTTGCGTGCCAGCAGAAGATAACAGCGCCACTCTGTCACCGGTGACGTTATCGGGAATGGAGCCACCATCGCGTTTGTCGACTAATTGCGGCTGCACTTTTTCACTTTTTTCTTTCTTTCGTTTTTGAATTTCAACTCAATTGAGAATAAGTTTCCGGTGTTGCTGATGGATTTTACGAAAAATTTACATAATAATAAGGACTCTACTAAACTAACGACGGTGATTTTGCGCTCAAAATACACAAATGGAAAATAAAACTTTAATCACAATTAACGCGATCTAATTATGGAATATGAGGATATTCTGAAGCTGATGACATGAGTATCATTCCAATGGAAAAATCTCTTAAAAATAAAGATATCTAAACCTAAGTTAAACATTGTTTGTATGAATTTATAAACATTTGCCTTAAAAACTAAACTAAAGTTTATGTGGTGTAGATAGGTCGGATGGCAGTAGACTTTTTAGCCTACGGATTTCATTGGCATTTAGGTGCACTGACACTCTTTCGCTAAGGAATATCATGCTGAATGATTTCGCTATTGACGTAGAAGGGGGCATCAACATTAGCTCGCAGTATTTGGAACCTCTGCAAAATAGATATTTTGGGATTGCTAGCAATTCCCCACAGCTAGATGCCGTAGGTCCACACAGGTTTTAAGATTGTTATGTACTATAATATTTTATTGTCTATTGACAATTTTGATCTGAATATCTTCGCTTAGTGAATATGTGTTTTGTCCAAGTCAGTCGTCGATCTAGGTGTATGCTGAGGTATTTGGCGCTATCAAATTGTGAAAGTTGACAACTAATAAATTGAACAGGTGGATACGTTTCTCTGAGGAGGGTAAACATCACGTGTGTTAATTTAATACGCCATCTTTTTAGATAGTTTTGGACGTTGTTTAGACTAGTTTGCAGGTTCCTATGGGCTGATGTTGGATCAGTGTGGGACGTCAAAATGGCTGTATTATCAGTTAATGTCACAACAGTGGTAAGTTGTGTTGATGGCATGTCTGCAGTATACAATAAGTATAGGATTGCTCCAAGTACGCTACCTTGTGGAACTTGTTAAGATGTTAAAGATATTAAAAATGTTAAGATCGATTTAAGACGGAGTAAGTTAGCTAGAATTATGGAGAAGAGAAACAAACAAAGAAAAAAGACAGAAATGCAAAATAAATTCGGTTAATAATTGGATATGATATAGAACATCTCAAATCAAAATATGGCAAAAAAGCATTGGCTACCTTAAAACGATGGTATGACTGAATATACCTACAAACGTTTATTTAACCTAACAATAAAACACTATATGAACATATGAAAACACACAATATGAAAACTTTTGTTTGCAACACTTCCCCAAATTTTTTTTTAAATATTATTCCTACAGCTGTTTCGGCAAGAGTGCCTTTCTCAAGTGATCTATTTTTGGTATGTGTTTACACTTTTTACTCTTTAACTGAAAAGTTAAGGAGGGAAGAACTGTTTGTCTGAAGTTGGTCATTCAGAATTATGTCTGAATTTTTAAATTTGTTGATTTCCATAGATTCTAACAAAGATAGCTTAAGGCCATTATTTTGAATGTGAATAATTTGAAATTCATCATTAAAAGAATGATTATGGTCTAGAAGGTAAAGTGCGTACGTATAGTCTGTTTTTTATTATTGAAAGCCCTTTTATGTTCTGCTATACGTTTGATAAAAGTTGTGTCAGTTTGACCGATGTAAGTTTTCAGTGTTTTATTGTTAGATAAAATGAATTTCCATCAAGTAACGGTCGAATCCATCACTTATTTATTTAACCATTATTTTATTCTTATAATATTGGACAATCAAGATTTTACACTTTTATTAATTACCAAGACCCGGAAATGAAACAAGTATTTTAAAGATCTCTACGTGTTTGTTGAGGGTAATTAATGAAAACGCCATCATAATACATTCAATTCAATTGTGAATTATCCTGTATACTCTCCGCCGGTTCAATTATAGTCGAGTGGCTATTATACGACCAGAAGTTTATACAATAAACAATGCTTACACATCTTATTCCGAGAACGAAATTTACGCAATCCATTCAGTGATTGTCTATATCATGGCAGTCAACAATAATTGCAATCCCAAACAAAATCATTTACGTAGAGGAGAACAAAGAGGAGAGAGATATGAGAGCGCCTCTTATAAATGATGGGTCCATGGGTCGGATCGGTGCGACAACGTCCCAGACTTGCAACATAAACTTTGCCGCATGCAAAACAGTTGAATAATCATTAGCCGGTTCGGTCTACCGCCCGTTTGTTCTTTCGAGATGTTGTTTATTTTTTCATTCTATTCAAATGCCGACCAAGAGTGTGCGCTCACAGATATAAATTCCGTCGCCACTGCGGTCGCAGATCCGCCATTTCATTTAAATTTCGGAATTATTTTTTAACTAACATGCTGTAAATACTACCAAACTCATTCTTTTACTACCTCACCAGTCTTTAACATACACGAATGTACTGCAGAAACGAGAATATACACAAAAGAAGCACATCTCGCTTGGACAAAACATGCCTGCTTTAAAAACATTAGAATGCTTTTGGAATTTAAATACTTTTTGTTAATTGATCATAATGTTTCTAAAATATTTCGGATTATGTTAAATGCTCTATTGTAAAGTGAAATAGTTTATCTCTTGGCGAATTAAATTAAACGAAATGAAGGCAATGTACATTAATTTTACAAGCAAAAAAAACAACATAGTCCTGTTAATGTACATATTAGGTACTCAGATACCATATGCCGATACCGCAAAATATTTGGGTATTACATTAGACGCTAGATTACGCAAGAGGGCCCTTGTTGAAAAGAAAAGAGAACAAGTCGACATCAAGTATAAAAATATGTATTGGCTGTTGGGAAGACAATCCACCCTGTCAATCTACAACAATATACTTTTGTATAAATAGATTTTAAAACCTATATGGGCATATATTATCTAGCTGTATGGTTGTGCTAGTAAGAGTAATTTAGAAATCATCCAGCGATTCCAAAATAAAGTGCAAAGGAGCATTGTCAAGGCTTCTTGGTACTATAGGAACAGTGACCTCTATAGAAACCTTGAAATATATACTGTTAACAATGACTTCTTCAACACTTCAATGTTGAGGTAATTCAGCTCCTTGACAACACGGATCTAGCTAGAAGACTCAAGAGAAAGAAACTCTTCGAGTTAGTTACGTGAAAAGCAGAGTATAGTGCAAGTGATGGTACAGCTGTAGCGGATCCAGAAATTTGCCTTGGGAGGGGAATTTCCAACTGGGGGGGGGGTACTTACAATGAAACACAACTAAAAGAGACATAAAAAAGATACTCAAATATCGGTTTTACTTCATTTTTGATCTTTGGGGGGGGGGGATTTCCCTATTTCCCCGTGTATCCGCCCCTGTGGTATACAGTTTCTTTGTGTAATAAATTACTATTGAGTTTTCCCTTCTCTCTTCAGCCTTAAGTAATCCAACTTTGGACATAGGCCTCCCCCAAATCAATCCAGTGTTTTCTATTTTGCGTCATTTGCTTCCAGTTGGTTGGTTTTAAGTCTTAAGTCTACACAAATACGTGAATGTTGAGGCCCTCCAGCTTCTTAAAAACAGTCTATTTGGAAGATTCTTGAGAAATAAGACTGAACAAGGGTTAGTGTAATGAATTCAGTGCAGAAAAGCAGAAAATAGTATGGTAATGTACACTATACTAAAAGTGTATAAGTAAGCAATAAACTGTAAGAAACTAAAGAATACTTTATTGTATCGAAAAAATTATTTTATAAATAAATTATTTTTTGTCTTGTCTATTTTGAATTGATTGTAATCCCAATGGAACAGAAATTAATAAAACCTAAGTATACGATCCGAAAATTAAAAACATTTAGGATTTCAAGGTAAAACAGAGCAATTTTATAACGATTGCCCATATATCAGCAAAAATCATTTGAGTCGCCCCTGCCTCGCTGTTTTCCAATGCATAGTGATTTTTACGATAATATGGGGATTCCGCACACACATTCCACCACCATTATTTGCGTATTTCCATTGAGAGAGCGCGAAACTGGTAGAAAATTGGAGAGGGTGAATGTTGCCGCATGCCGGGGTTGATCACACACTCGGACTGATTTTAATGTACCCCAGGGTGCTCACACATCACATACCACCTACGGTCGGGTCTTCCAATCTCTTCTCCGATGGAGATAACCATAAATAAAGCAGATCGCGATGTTTTTCGTGAACAAAATCGATAGAGATTATATTGAAAGAGCAGAAGAAAGTTGTAAAGTTCGGGAAGGAATGTCGAACCAACTTCATTTATATTCGAATTAATATACAAGATGAAAATAAAGGGGTGTACTAAAATGTTTTACCAGTTGTTATTTTATTTGTAATAACATATTAGAATACTTGGTAAAATAATATTAAAACATTTTACAATACCAAAACCAACGATTACTTCCAAAAAATCTCTTACCGTCAAGTCCTTTTTTAAGTTTAAAACACTGAGAACCAAATCTGGTGAATAAGGTGTATTGGAATGGCAAAGTATCAAATATAAACTAACATAACACTCAAGCAAAATTCACCAAACGGCGAAGAACGTTGAATATTAGTATATAGAATAAAATAGGAGAAATTTTAATGCAAGATGATATCAGTGTGAAATAATTTATCATTAGCGATGTTCAGATGACACACGCTTATTGGCCGAAATTGCTTATAGTTAGTGAGTCGTCGGGGTGAGACTTAATTATATAAAAAAAACTCATGTTCTGTGAGTAAAACAAACATTCACCGAAATAAGTAGTACATCAGGGATTTGGCAAAAAGAATGAACTTTTTATGTCATTTATAGCCTAAATCAGGGTTGGGACCATTTTTAATTGATAAAATCTACTATAGATATGGCCAGAGATGCATACATTGAAATCTTTGGTGTATTATGCTGTTTGCAATGCGACTTATTTGCTGCTGTTTTTTTAAAATTGCCATATGCCGCAAAGAGATTCTGACAAAATTAAATGCAAACGTCTTATTGCAACCAAATTTCGTTTGAGTTGATCTAATCAGATCTGCATTAAAAGATTATCTGAACCAACATTATACACAATATCCATAGAGAATAAGTACTGAAACAAATTTTTTTCTAAATTAGATTAGAAATATGGAAAATATGTAACATTAAAACATTATACAGTAGTAGTTTTCCAGTTGTATAAGTTTCTCCGTTGTTGCTGTTAGTTCTATACTTGAAGACAATCTTCCATCTGCTTTTATGAAAACTATTTAGTTGGAAAACTAAACTAAATGTAATTTAAACTTTTCTTATAAATAAACACCGGTTTAAAATAGTAGCTAAGTTTTCCGTGGCATGTACTTACAGACGAAGTTTTAGAACTGAACTTTTTATTATGTTGGAAAGTTCTACAATTCCATGCGAGAACTGTCATGTTTTCTCAATGTGTGGTCATATGTCCCTGACAAATATAAGGTCAAACTGTATTATTTCGTATTGTGTTAAAAGTATACTGGATGTTAGTTCCACTATTGTAATTATAAATTTTAATTAGTCCAGTTAATCTGGAGACCGACCTCCGGGACTAAACTTCTTCTAATTCTTCTTTAAATGCAGGTATTAGGGTGGTATCACAGCTTACCGAAGGTTATTAATTTTGGTGCCATTGATGTAAATTTCTCCTTCCTAGTTCTCTAAAGCATGTCTCATAATCCACTCACTGTTAAAGAGCTTTTAGCTCAGCACACCCTCGTTGACAGAAAAGCACTCAATAAATTCACTTTCCACCTTAAACTGGCCCATACAGACTATTTTTAGGTAGATCAAAAGATGGGGCATACACATTTCTTCGAGGATGCTCCATAGCTGCTGTTTTTTATAGTACTGTAGTACTACTACTACTACTGTACTACTATACTACTACTGAAGCACAGTAGTGCATTGATTATTGATCATTGTAGCAGTGTCTGAGGGTTCGGGAGACTGAGAGCTCGGAAGCTCTGAAGAAGACATCAAAGAGTATGTCGAAAGTGTGGAACACTTTGGTGTTCAAGTCAATGTAGCATAAATGGGTTGATTCGTTGTTTTTTTCTATAATTTGTCTTATGTTTAAAATCTATTTTCTCCATTAGGTACAAAGTAATCTTAGTTCAGCGGCAGTTGTAGTAGGATGTAATATTTGAGACGTTCTGATATAATTTGCAGCATCACCTTGCTGGTATGTGAAATAAGCATTATGATGCGATAACTTTTGTGTTTATCTTTCGGAACTTTTTTGTGATAAAGGATGTATATTGATATAGTCCAGTCCTCCGACAAGGTTCCATTACTCCAAACTAGGTGAAATATTTTATGAAAAATATCAGTTTCTGCATTTCCGTGATAATGTTGTCTGTATCAGGTGATTTGTGAGTTTCCAACATTCTTAGTGCATCAGCCATTTGTTCTCACAATATAGGTGGTTCTGTGCATTCAAGTTGCAAATGATTTCCCCAAGCTGTGTTGTCTTTCATTAAATTTTCGCAGTATTATTTTCAAAGAACTTTAATTTGTATTTTATCTGTTACCAAAGTGTCATCTTATGGTCGAATTGCTAAGCATCTTCTTCTTGATTCTTGAACCATCTTGAATTGCTTCTTCACTAAGCTCATGAGTATCCTGAGCGTAAGCCTTTGGGATTTAAGATTTTTTTTAAAATTGTACTCCATGTGTTCTCAGAAATCCAACTTTTATTAGGTTTATTCGTAGTCGTTCTTTCTTGTGTTGCTATATTTGTTGTATTATCAGATGTTGTCTTAATCCATAAAAAGTCAGCTGTCTTATTTGGTTGTTCGTCTAATTTAAATTTGTTAATCTCTAATGTAGCTATTGTATTAAAGTTGACGTTATATTTGAGGCCCCATAGGGTGGTGCTTAAAAGTTACTTAACAACAATAATCGAGTTGTTTCTTGAGTAATTACTGATTACAAAAAAAGAATCAAATAGAACAAATTTATCATTATTATAGCTTTTATCCCTTCACATCTTACTTGTTCTTCGCTCTATTAAGTGATTATCATTTCGTTTTGAAACGTACTCAGTTGATACCAAAATGAGAGCATATAAACTATGCTCTCATTTTGGCATCAATTGGCGTCACACCTAGAGCTATTATATGGAAGCATTCTCATTGTTACAACATGTTTTTTACAACGTTGTTTTTCTTTATTTTTTCTAATGACTCTGCTCTAAGTGCCGTACGTCATAAGTAGTCGTATAACTGGTGTTGAGATGAAACCAACTTTCAAATTTTGTGAATCATAGAATACGTGTAATCATAGAATCTGTCTTGTTAAAATTGATTTCATGACGACGCACATGCGGTGAAAGAATTTACGTCTTTCAGTTGCGGCAAAAAATTTTATTGCTGGCGTTGATAATTTGTAGTATTATAAACCAATAAAGCATTATTCCTGTCTTTCGGTGCATTCAAAAACATTTTACTTGTCAGCAGAGTAGAAGTTGCCCTTTAACCGCACTGCCGATGCAGCCTCCATTTTCTCCGGAGTCGCCCGTCACATATCCAGAACCGACTTTTGTCATTTATTAGTCTATCCTTGATGTCTGCACGTCCGAACGCCGCCTCCAGGATGCTAACAAGGATAATCACGTGTCATTCCTGAGAAAGACCGCCCCGACGTAAATTACCGTATGTCAGACGATTATACACCGCCCCTTTTTACGAAATTGCTGATACTACAGTTTACTAATTGACTGAATTACTGACGTTGGGTGGTGTTTTATCTGAACAATAGTAGATACAAATAATTGTTAGTTTGAGTGAGGGAAATTTGACTTTTGCCTTTTTAACAATAGGGCCTAACAACCACATATATATTTTTGCAGCCTTTGCATGACAAAAGAGTCGGGAGTTTTTTACTTCTATAATTGTTGAATTAAGGAAATATATTCGGTGAAGTTTTAAAAAAATGTTGGACAAGCATAATTCTTCAAATCCCACTAGACACTCTCTTCAAATAAAAATCTTATATTATACAAATAGGTAGAATAGACAACCAACTATTTTATTTCACTGTTTGTTTGATTTACTAAAATCGCACTAGACTTTAATACTTTTTCCAAAAGTTTATATTGGACAAACAGGTAGAAACTTTTAAAAGACGCAACAAAAGATTTTGTTTTATTTTTTTGTGTCATATTGATAATATTTTTACTAATGTGTAAAAAACACCTGTAATATTAACAATATTTTTTTGTTCCAGCATCCGTACCCTTCGGAGGACCAGAAAAAACAACTAGCGCAGGATACTGGCCTTACGATACTACAAGTTAATAATTGGTAAGTGGATTTAATGTTTTTTATAAGTATGCTTTTATGTATTAATTTAATAGAATAAATGAACCATATTGCGAGTTTTCAATCATTCGATTTTCTCGGGGTATTTTAATTTATGTTGCGTTGAGTTTTCTTAAGCTTAGAAATGACGTAAATGTGTTATTAATGGCGAATATTAAACATACTAATGCAACAATTAAATCGATTACGAAACTACTAAATTAAGAGCTGAGTTTTAAAGAAAAATTGTTAAATTGATTAAATTCGATAAAACTCACATGCTACCTACAACACCGAAATATATTAGAAAAAAGAGAAAGAAAACCAGATGTACTAAACAAGAAAAAAGATCAAAAACGAGATCGAGAACTATTAAATCGAACGAAATGAGTGTAAAAAACTGGAAAAACTGGTATGAGATAAGATTGTGTTAATAAAATAGCATTGAAAACCAAATGCAGTGGCCAAAAGAGAAAATTACAGAAGAATGTGGCTTAATTTCACAAAATTACAAGACTATTGTTTCGAAAGAATAGCCAGTTTTTATAGAAACACGAAAATGCATCTTGTGTATTGGGTTTTATATTTTCTAAGTGGATAGAGAGGGAAATTCTTAGAAAAAATCCAGTTTTTGGTCTTAAGTTACTTTTCTAAATTTTGTGCTGCCACATGCATTTCCTTTTTTCCTTTTCGCAATTGCGAATGCGAACTTAAGGGATTTTCGTTTTTGGCGCACGGGGCCGTATCATCATCATTTTTCACGGCTCCGAACCATTACCGTTGGAAGACATTGTCTTGCCTTCGTCTTTCCTGTGCTGGTGTGCAGGTTAATGCCGACGGTGCTGTGATAAATTGTCGTCGGGCAAACGACGGCATCGCCAGCAATGCCGTGCATTGCCGGGTAGAGCCGTTATCAGCTCAGATGGTGGAATTGCTCTAGCCACCAGCGACGCTTACGTTCAGACGTTGAGACAGGACCGTTTTAGTATTTTCCATACTATACGCAATAAAAGTCTAACTTTTTGAAGATTCTACATAATTTAAGAATAATATTAATGCATGTATGTTAATGTTTTCATTGATTCAACTCAATTTATATTAAAGATTATTAGAGACAGAAAAGATCTCTCTATAGGCGTATATGTCAATTCATCCTTCGGGTTATTTCTTAGTTTAAAATATTGTTCGATAATCTTCATCTCTTGCTATTTTTACTACTCGCTTCTATTATTATACTTACTTGAGTGATGTTAATGTTATTTATTTGTAGAGGAGCATTAGTCTTTATAGATTTGTCATGAACTGAGTTTTTACATTTTCAAACCGACTTATTCAGATGATTTTTCCATGTGTTACTAAGCATATCCTGCAGGAGGAACACAAATATTTTTGGGGAGAGTGTATTATCCTTTTTTCCCCCCTGTCTATGTTGGTTTTGTTTGTGTATTGGTTGTTTGGCATTTTAATGTTGGATGTTGCATTCTTGTAAATACATTTGATTATTTCTATGGTCTATTCCACATTTGGCTCAAGGAATCAAAGAGTTTTTATTTATTTATTGACTCGAAGATCTTTTCAATATCTATAAAGATAAGTATAAGAAGTTTATTATACTGAATGCATTTCTCGATCAGAGCGTTTGTTACGAAAAAATGATCATTCGTTCCGTATCTTGTCCGTATCGTTCCGATCTCATTTCTGTTTGTGACAATATTTCTTTCTAAATTTTTAATCTCCATCGCATTCTCTTGTCTTTTATTTTCTCTAATCTTTTTCGTTATCTTATGTGTCGTTCTACCCGCTAGTTTTCTTTTTTTTTTTTCATAAAGAGCTTTGTTCTTTAGTTTATTCTATGTATTGTATTTGTGTTATATTTTAATTTCCACTAAAATCATCATTATAGCGCCACGATAATGTTTTGAACAATGCTCTAGTTATATTCTGTTACGCCAGGCCTTGCTACGCCCCTGATCGAACATCAGTTCGGCCATTCGATGAAGATTTGCGGCTGTTGTGATGTCGAGAGAATTTTACTGGGTTCTAGAAGCGTTTCAAAGAGTTATACATAAGGGCAATTAGAATTTAAGGGTTTAGTCCAATAAATATATGTGTACGGTTAAATAAATAAACAACATTGGTGTCAGAAGTGGGATTAAACCTAGTCCATGTTTTCTTGATTTAGAGACTGGCTAGCAACTGCAATCATTTAGGTGTTCAATCAGGGGTGAGCCAGGTATTGGTGTAACACTGGAGGAGATACCATGTTAATCTAACTGATAACATAAACTGGGCGCAAGTTCGCGCCCTACTTCTGATGTACTGTTTACTTTAAATTTATTCAGTGATAGTGTTAATTATTTTACACTATCACTAAAAACTGAGAGAATTTCCGCGCCGTAGATGAAGAAGTGGAAGTAAACCAAGTCCAAGAAGTACCTGAACTTACGTTTGACTTTTGCGCTTTTTTGTTTGCTGTCAATAAACTTTTTAAACCAGTTTTGGATTTTAAACTCCTTTCCATAGAAGGATCCATATCCTGAAGTTTTGAGAAGATGATAAAACGTATTTATTTTGTTTATAGTAATAGAAGTGTTAATTCTTTGGAGAGGAAGTGTTAATTCTCTGTCTCAATTGTTCATTCTTGGGAGAAATCGTCTCCACCGATTACTTTGTAATTTCCAGTATTTAGAGGAGTTCCTGTTCTGTAAGTTTACTGTCATTGGCAGCTAAAACTTCTTCAACATCACCTCCGTGCAAATTTTCTAAACCTTTCCCATGCATTTTGTGAATTACTTCATTGAATATCATTGACTTCCGCTGATTTTTCGGACATTGTTGAGGTTATAAGAACAACTTCTGGCCATTACTCTTTCCAGCACGCGTTTATGGTCGTATTTCATCAGTGAATTCTTTGATAATAGTTACACAGTGAGCAATATTAAATTATCTTTTAACTATAGGTAAGGGTCAATCAATAAAGGATTTCTTCTTCTTCTTCTTCTCGTGCCACTCCTAGCGGAGATTGGAAATGATCATGGCCACTGCGACTTTGTTAGCAGCGCGCCTAAAAAGTTCAATCGAACTACACCCGAACCATTCACGTAGATTACGAAGCCACGATATTTTTCATAAAGGATTTAAGATTAAAGGATTTAGTTCCATACAATCGAAGATACGGCTCAGGTAATATCGTTTAAATTAATCTAGTATTCCACGATCCACACAGGCTGCAAAACGAAATAGTCTTGGAAGATAGAAAGTTAATTCTTACATTTTAATCCATTAAGTCCAGGTTTTCTTAATGTCCAGGAGAATTGTCGATAAGAAGTACTTTAAGCGGTATCGATTTTGATGTTAAATATTGCGTCACGCTAAGGGCACAATAGTTAGTAAACCAGTCCTTAAACAGTGTTGATGTAACCCACGCTTTTGGATTTATCTTCTAAAATACTGCTAGTTCGATTTTACTTTTATGTGGTAGTGGATTTAGAGACTTACAAAGCAGCATTGGTTTTACCATAGGATCACCTGAAACGTTACAACAAAATATGATTTAACCTGTCCATTGCTGCTTTAAAGATTGGTGCAGATTTCTCTTTTCCAATGTAAAGGTACGAATAGGTATTCTTTTCTAAAAAACGCCTGTTTTGTCAGCGTTAAACTTTTTCCGGCTTATATCCCTCACTTGCACTTCTTTCCCTCTACCCAAGTTTAGCTCGGTACTGGTGGGGTGCGTATTAATCCGCTGAAGCTAATTCTCCCACGATTTTGATGTTACGTAAAGAAACTTATTTTTTAAATCTTTCGAACCATTCTTTACTCGCTTGGAAACTACAAGATTCGTTGGCAGCCTTTAGATTGTCGTAAAGACGAACAGTCTTTTCTTTTATTATTCGTGTGCTAACGACCAGTGCTTTTTTCATTATTTCCTAGGTTTGAGATCGCGAAAAACAAATTAGTTTGTTGCTCGAGCCATATAAAACACGGGAACGAGTGGTTTCCTCACAATTTTTGATAGTCCCTACAGTAGATTCATTCACAAAGTTAAAAAGGAAAATCTCAGTGGTTACCTGTATACCATAGTTTAAAAAAATTTTTACAGTGTAGTAAGGACTTCTAAGTTTTATTTAGATTCATTCAATTTAAACTTTTTTGAGGCACATGCAAATGATTTTCCTGCATATAAACAGTTTTTGTCTTAACTCATTACACATATTTTCATTTTAACAAAATCTTTACTATTCCTTTTATACGAAGACATTTTTCAGTGTAAACATACGTTAACACGAGAATTGTAAATCGCTGTTACCACGTGAAATGCGTAAAAGATCATATGTATGTACATATCTGTGAAATACCTACTACGAAATATGAGGCATAGCAGTGAAAAATCGAAATCGCGGATAAGCGAAACCGCGGTTGATAAGTCCGCGGATTGATTTTGTAATAAGCATCAATAATGTAAATTTGTTGAATTGGTTGTATTAAAAATACTCTTTTGAATTTAATAACGTTAGAAGTTTATACAAAATTATTATTAACCCAGACCTGAGTTCATCCTCCTGTGACAGCATCATTTTCCTCCATCGTCATCGTCTCCGAGAATCTCTCTTTATCTTACCCGTATTATCCCTCCGCCTCCATCTCGTTCTAGCATTCGCTAAGCAATTTACGAGTGAGTTTCATTGTCGTCGGATGGCACGCCAGAGAACGGCTCTCCAAGGAGCAATATCAGGCCATCTAATAGCCTCCCGAATAGCCTCCGAAACACCTTTTTAATGAACTATTGTAGCAGGAAATGAAAATGGGGAAACTGGGTACAATGGAGAACACGGCAGTAGTCGCAGGAAAGACCTTAAGTACACGCGAAAAACTGTCACTATTTACATACAGCAAAGTGAATGAAATTGGCTTTTTAACTCATCTGGTAATTCTTTGTTAATTACTATAATATATGTATATGTACATTTGTAAACATGCCTAAGATATTTGAATTATATATATATATATATATATATCTATATATATATATATATATATATATATATATATATATATATATATATATATATATATATATATATATATATATATATATATACAGTACAATAAACAATATAATTTTATGTCGTTTTGGGAATGATATTAATTCGTTTAAAAAATTTAATTAATAGTCTTCCAGATTGACAGCAATCGTTACGAGTAAAATATAGAATAACAAATATCTATATCTATAAATCTAGTTTCTTCTTAACGTTGACTGTCCTTATTTCATTTAAATATCTCAATAACGTATTGAAAATTTTTATTACGGATTTTGAAATTTGGTAAATAAGTATTTTTAATGTATATGTTAGCATCAAACACCGATTTCGCTCAATGGTCGAAAAATACGGCCAAAACGCGTTCTGGTGACCAGCATGCATATCACCAATGTCCCAAATATAGCTTTTCAGCTGTTTAATGCAGACCAAAAAGCGTTCTAGAATGCTTTCTCATGTCAGCCTGAAAGCATTTTGATATTTTGTCACATCGCCAGAACGCGATATGTCGATATGGCAATATTCTGGTGACCAAAACGCGTATTGGTCATATTTTTCGACCGTTGGGCGAAATCGGTGATTGATCCCAATAGTTATAAGTGCTTGAACTCGGTTTAACATCAGATATATTGATAGTTCAGTCCCCTTGAGCAATTAATGATTTACAAAAAGCAAAGCTGCGCCTTAATGAATGCTGTGTCATGAGGAAGAGCAACATCAATTTTATGAAAACTGAATGATAATTTAATAATTATCACTTAAAAAGATCATTAGAACAATTAGTAATTGCAGTGAAGGGTTTATTGAAAGTATTGAGAAAGAAAGCAGAAATGCAATGATTCTTAGAGCGGCGATAACAAGGCCTATATAGCGCCACGAGGGTTTCCAACCTTCGACAAAAAATTAAGAACTTAATTAACTTAAAGAGGATAAAGAAGACACTGAGAATTTTCCAAATAATTCCGAAACTAATGCAATCCTAGGATAGTAGTCGATAATGGCGATACTTTTTAAACTATAAAAAACACTTTTATTTTATAACATGGTTAAGTGTTCAGAGCTGTTATTTTTATCAGGGAAAACTGTTGTGAGTACATACTGAAAAAAATTAATTTCCTTTTTTTTAAATGGAATATTGCCTGCAAAAACATTCTAACCTCTAAATTAATAATTCCAGAGTACGTACTTTTGAGGCTTTGTTCTTTTGTCTTCATTCAAACCTAAATTTACGACGAAATACGTTTTTTAGTGTAAGTAAATTGTTGTAGAGAAGCCGGTGTATGTATGTTATCTCTCGCTGATTACGAACTCGAGCTCCATTCAACCCTTCATCCCTTCGCACCGCCGAAGGGATATTGTATCCTCCGGGGCCACATCCGCTCCGTGTCGGGACGTCTATTAAGAAACTGATTTCGTAATTACTCAAATGGTCCTCTTCCGACTCTTAATGTTTAATTGTACGGCTGCTGCTTTTGCGTTTACACGGTTCTAAACTAACAACGACGTATTAACTTTCTTCTGACGTATAATATCGCAACGTTTAAACGAAAATTATTTTAGAATATGTTATGAAGGAAAGACAGGCAAGGGAGCATTCCTAAAATTACGTCGTGAATATTTAACTAAAATATTTAATATTTATCAAAATGAATTTTAACTAATACAAAAAAAAAATATATAAAGTAAAATAAACACTATGTCTTTGACTATTGACTGCGCCACATATTTTTGCTTTGTCTATTGACTGTTTCATATGTCAAGCTACTCTTTGCATTCAAAAAAAAAACAGGAAAAAAAGCCGTACAATAAAGATATGACAGTACAACTATATAAATCGATTTCTTATCTTTCCCTACGATTAAGACGAGAATAAAAACTATAGATCTTCTTATATACGATCGAATATGATTCAGCTCATTACAATAGGAATTCCAAGGCATACGCAAAGGGAAAACACCTTGCAAATGATAAAAGGTTTTAATAAAAAAGCATGTAACATGTCACTGGTATTAAATTTATGATTTAGGACTAAGGTTTTTGGTAAGAATGATGCAGGTAATGGTAAGGATATGAAAGATGCAATGCTCGGAGCAAATGGTTCCACTGGTGAAATTGTCCGGAAATTTCAAAAGTATCTAATATCATATTTTAAATTAAATAGAGCAATTAAATCCAGAATAAAAGCAACTAATATATTTTGAAGTAATTGTATATCGAGCAATGTATGTTGCAGACTATTTGACCATGGAAATATTTTAATAATGATTTTTAATGGATCGTTTAGTCCGTATGTCCGTTCGAGAGCATCCGTATGTCCTCGAGGATTACTGCAACCAAAGGTGCAATAGGTACATACAAATTGATGACGGAGTTAACAAATTATGTATGTAGAAAAATTATGAAACCGAAAATTATTACATCTGGTTCCGAGAAAATTCGGAAAACCGCATTTATACATAACCAATGGTAGCTAAAGCAATTTTGATGACGGATATATTACTCGAAAGAAATACAGCTAAATGATATGTAATATTTTGCTTGCAGCAGAGTAATATTCGATTTAAAGTTGTGGCTAGAATCCCATTTAAGTTTAAGCCGATATAAGATATTTTAGGAATTTTCAGCGCGGAGGCTACAAAAAACTTTTTCGTTCCTAACTAGCTTTGTATAAAATATTTTCCAGAACAGGATATCTCTACCAAGAAAGAGAACATCATAACCTCAATTTTCATTAGAGAACGCGTGAAAACCCGTAGGATCAAACTGTCGTCCGTACCATCGAGCGGGATAACGTGTTCTATATGGGTCGGGAAACCGGAAAAGCGGGAAAATATCCCATAAATAACGTTCAACCTGGCGTGTCGCACACCCTGCTTCGTCGTTTTCCTCTTTTCTCCCTCAGGACCCGAAGCGCGAAAAAACTCAAAAGACCGAAAAGCTCCAGACCAAATGAAAACTTTCGCAATGGATCGCTGCCAGAATGGAAAAACGGGAAGAGTAACGAACGAGAGGATATTTGCAGTTGGCGACGGGGAAGATTTATTACACGAATTGTTCTGATATTAAAAATGTACAGGATGCTTTTGTTACGAATCGAAAAGTCACTTTGCAGTGTTCATAGTGAATAGCTACTTTTTATTATTTAATAAACTATACTATTCTCTTTTTCACTATTATCCATGGCAAACTATGTCACAATCGAACTCTTCTTCTCAAAGTGCCTTATAAAGTCTCCTTGACGTTGATGATTAACACTCAAACTACCAATCTGTATTTTTATCCTTGTTAACCAAAAAGTGAAAATTACTAATAATATGCAAAGTTTATTTTTGAATGCAATTTTGAAAAAGTTTCAGCTAATATTTTCTGTTACGTCGATATTTTTGTGATTTATCAATGATTTTGTTGGCACTTATATTAGAGTCAGTATCCTGGTTCTATTATATGTCACTCATATTATCTATTCATATTATGAATATTGCCCATCATTCGTTGATTTATCGCTCTGTTTCGTTAGTTTTTTTTACATTAGGGCTTCAGTTTTTTTAATATTCTTTGTTTTGATTTTGTTTTTTCATTCTCCTAAGTGTTGTTTCGATTGAGATTGTTGATCAATATGATAAACGTTGTCTTCATGCATTAGTTGGTCCTGTTGTATGGACGCACTCTCTTATATTACAAAATTTTTATTAAAAAATCTTTTATAAAACGTATGTTTATTTAAAAGAACCTTTCGGGCTAAATCACAGAACTTTTTCAGAATAAATATTCCATCTTCAGTGCTGCTACTAGGTAGATATGTTTAAAGCCACTAAATATATAGCTTAAACTCATTTAAATGATATTTAGTTGGTATTAGAATACATGGTTGCTGATAATTTAGTAAAATTGTTATAATTTTAAGTAGAATCACTTCTTGGCAACATAAACTACCAACGAAAGTTACTGGTCGGGAATCGTAGCCTTTAAACCTTAGGTAGCAATTATCTACCTCAGTTGGTGGGCAGTCATCGTTGCAATTACATCAAGAGCCTTAAGATCGCAGAAAAGTGGGCCTAAGGTTTAATATATGAAGAAGAAGATAAGAAGGAGGGTAGTGAAATTGTTTATTTGTTGACGTTTTCTACTAATATTTTGTATTAAGCTTTGATAGCGTTTTAATTGTTTTCTTCATTTGTTTAACATTATACTTATGATATTCCCTCACACAAATCCTTCATTTTTTTTCTTCTTCTCCTTTTTCGTCTGCTTCTTCTTTCTCTTAATTTAGGACTAAATCTGTTTATTCTTACAATTAAGTCTTGGGACTCAGATGTCTAGCTCTCGGACCATCGTTTTGGAGGTCTCCCAGGTGGTCTCAATGTAATGGATTTTTCAGACTTTCCGCATAACTGTTTCTGCTGTGATCTCGATCGAATAGGCTATTAATGGTTTTTCGCAAGTCTTACATATTCTCACTTTACTTAGTCATACGCTTGTTCCTTCATATCATGTCACGTAGGTATCCAGATATTATTACTGCTCTGTTAGTCTGTGCTTTGACTTCTTTCTTGAGGTTTCTGCTGGTAAGGTTAACTCCTATATATTTGAAGTTCATAACTCCTTTACTCCTCTTATCTTTAATTGTCGTATATATTTCTTCTTGAGTTATTAGGAGCAATACTCTCAATGATTATTTTATCGCCAACCGTCATTAAACTCATTCATATTGTAATTATTTGTAGCAGTAAAGTAACACTTTATTGTAGTGTAAGAAGAAAAACTTTATCTGCCGCAAATATTATTTAAGTTGACTGAAATTAAATGTCAGTGGTCGATGGCAGCAATCGATTATTTATTTGAATGATCTTAAATTGTATCATCCTAATTATTAAAAAATTTGTACAAAAATAACGTTATTATTAATTAAATTCATGTCAAAAAATGAAATTTTGTAGTATTTTCTAATTATATTCATATAAAATAAATCAAAACATAAATTTAATTTACCGATTTAGTAATTATTCAGTATTAATAACTATCGATTATAATTTGAAAGCGGCCATCATACAAAAGTCATCTGTCACAACTGTCATATGAAAATTTGATTTTGTCTAAAATTAAAATTTCTTTTAAAAACCAATTTGAAATTATATAGTAGTCCTCACTACTCTGTGGTAGTGCTGCTTTTGAGGAAATGGAAGAATTGACACGTACGCCACCTAAAATACGTAAGCAGTCATTAGAGCCAGCTTCAGAACTTCTTCCAGCAAAATCTGCAAAAAATACAATCGAAAATACGAAATATTTCAAAAATTGTGTGAAAAAATAGTATTATGGTTGGTGATAGAATTTTGTATGCACCAGTCAGTAAACACTTAATCGAACTCGTTTGTTATTCGCCTCGCTCGCTTCGCTCATCATCATCATCCAGCCTCAAGAGTCCACTGCTGAACATAGGCCTCTTCCTCATGTTTCCAACCCCGTCTATCTTGCGCCGCTCTCATCCAGTTTTTATTGAGTCTTCTTAAATCGTCAGTCCATCTTGTAGGTGGTCGACCGACGTTTCTCTTGTCTTCCCTTGGCCTCCATTCCAATCGCTCGCTTCGCTCGCTCTGCTCGTAATACCAGACTCGTTCGATAAAGAGTTACTTTACGGACTTGGTACATAAATAACTATTATCTATGTCAAATTAATAATTACTCAACATTTTTAAAACTTCTACTGCTTTATAAAAACATGATAAAACCAAAATTAAGACAAATCACTTTGTAAATAGAATAATAAAAACCGGCAAACAATACTTTTAATGAAACGTTGTTTTGTATTATTTACCTAGAACCGATATGATTGATACAATTGATAGCCAACGCTTGCCGTCTAATCAATGAAAATAAAAAAACTACACATCGACACACTCTGTCATTATCATTTTCAATACACGTATTAGAAATAGAATAAATTATAGACACAGAAGAAAAACATGGCATTATTACCATGCGAAACGCCGCTTTGAATTTTAAAAACGAGATAAAAAGCAAAATTATTGTACTCAAAAGATCATTAAATACGGAACAATAATAAAAGTACTGCTTTGATGTTTCCCCATTTGATTTGAAAGAATAAGCCATAAAAGAAGTTTTACTGACGTATTGATTTACGGACGACTATCGCCTATATAGAGGTATCATTATGGAACCGTGCTTGACTTTGAAAATAATTATTAAATCTTTGAGTGAAGATTTTATAATAAAATTAAATCAGATACTGAAGTTTCTTATACAAAAAACGAGGAAACGTAGAAGAATATTATCGTAGTGATTTTTAATGTAATTTGTAAATTAACTGTTATTGCAATTGGATATAACTTCTTTAACGTTTTGACTTTCAAGTTTGTACATTTCAAAACGGTTTTACCTTTAAAAAAATTTCTGAACTGAAAGGCCAAATGTCACTGTCAGCACATGCCTCCGGCTGGCCATCTCTCTATCACTACAACTATCTATCACTACAATCAATGCGCGATGGAACACTGCCAAAAATACAACACGCCGTAAACCATAAGAGAGAATGGAGTTCGATCCGGAGTATTGATCTGGTAAGAGCCCCTACCACAATACTCCTGAGTATTGATCAGAGGCCACCGTCCATTCCCGTTTCCCATTTGCGAGTATTGATCGATCGCTTCCGTGCCTTGTCCCTGTTGACTAATAATCTACGGACCACCTCCAACCTAGACTAAATATTGATTAGTCGTCCCCCGGTTTTGGGTATTGACCAAATATCATTCTTTGACTCACTCATCCGAGTGTCCATCCGAGGGTCCGGTGTCCAATAAATCTACCATTCACAGTGTAAGAAAGTATTTCCAATGCTGTAATTTTGGATAATTCCTAGAATATGACAAAAAAATACACAACGAATAAATCACTGGGGATTCGTCATAGTGATCAACCAACCAAGACAAGTAAACCAATAACTAAAATATCAAAATCTAGGAAATTCTTCGTAATATTTAATTGCATCATGATCATCAGTGGCGGTACAGTTCGTTATTGGCCTATGCCTTCTTTAAAATATTCCATTACCACTGTCATCCCCCAAGTTGTCCAGGTACCTAAGTTTGGTTTTTCTACAGAGAAGTAGGTGTTAGGTTACTAAATTTCACGTCTCCTTAAAACTTCTATAATACACAAAGTTGGAATTTCTGCGCCACTCCTGTGTATATTCTTCTTAGAATTATTTGCTTGAAATGCTTAAGGAGTTCTTGATTATTCCCAGACTGTAGGAACATTTTATTGAATATTTTTCAACCTGTATTAATATCCGTTTCTCGAAATACCTTTTCCAGTACCAGGGAAGATACGGAAGGATCTTGAAATATCGCCATAGTCTGCAACAGTCTTTGTGTATTTTGTAAGTTATATACAGCTTTAGAATCTAAGATTATGCAGGTGAATAAGCAGCATTGGTATCCAAACAATATCTGTTGGATATAGAGAAACAACCTGCTGTTTATTATATTTGACAGTTAGTCCATGTCAAGCAGGGTAATGTGTCCATAATTACCACACAGCATCATGTAGAGTGGACACTGTAGACCTAGTTTACAGTCCCAGTGTGTTTCTTTTTTTGCCAGATTCCAGTTTTTAACTTTTACAAGTGTTTCAAAAGAATGTCATCGCCGATAGTGAGATTATAAAAACAAATGGCTTTGATATTAAAATGGTTTCTCTTATTGGTTCTTCGATGAGAAAGCCTCCGTTCAGCGTGTAAATTCATTTTCATTACAGAAACCTCACTCGAAGTTCCTGCTGCATCATTGGACATATATCGAGAATTGACAACGTTGGCCAATATTTGGGAGATAGGGAAATTTTGGGAAAATTTATACAATTCTTATGACATTGATTTTAAATGCTTTTTAGTTTCTCAAAGAATAAATGTCTTTCTTTCTTCTTTCTTCTTTTTGTTTTTGCGGCTATATTGTAGTTGAAAAACCTACTGTTTAATATATTTCTACATAACCTAAAAGTTCTCACTTTAAAATTAAATTAATGCCTTACATTCACCATTTGACTGGATTCTTGAATTTTATGTTTCATAATAGCTAAGTATCTTTTATTTATGAATATAAATTATTTGAACTCTTATCTATGTCCTTATGAATGTCAAAAGAGGATATCAAAAACTACAGATAAGTAGTCTACTACCAATCATCTCCACAAACATCATCAACAATAAATTAACAAATGCATTAGATGCTGCACAACCCAGAGAACAAGCTGGCTTCAGAATTGAGCCACTAACCATTAACCTTCATAAATTTCGAGGAGGCTTTTGATTCTATATATTCCAAGGCAGTAATATAAGCTTTGACCATCCAAGACATTGACACCATACATAGAGGCAAAACCTAAGGTAAAAATTTATAAAAACACTACCAGAAGCGTCCGACAAGGACACGCAAAATCCTATTCAGTGCAACTCTAGAAAATTTATTCAGCAAAATAAACTGGCAGATCGTAGTGGATGTCCAAGATGTAATAATAAACAACACTGCACTTGAGACAGTAGACCAGTATGTATACCTGGGATAACTAATACATAAATTTGGCTCCTTACTCCCAGAAATCAACAAAACAATGAAACTGGTTTGAGCATCTTTTGGTAAAAATGTAGTTAGATTCAAATTCAGGATGCCACTTTAACTGAAGAAGAAAAACACATTCGATCAGTGTATATTACCAATCAAGACACACGGCTGCGAAACTTGGACACCAAAGAAAGAAATAATAGCGAAACACAAAGTTACTCAATGGTCAACGAATCGATACATGTTAGCCATAACAAAGAGATATTGCAAAATAATAGAATGGATCAGACAGAAAGCTTAGGTCAATGATGTAATTCATAGACTTAAATTAAAATTAAAGATATCCGAAATGGTTCTGAAAAGAAATTTTTCGTCTTAACAACACTCAGTGGACTCTTGTAGATGATGCAGAGGTTTTAAAATACTATGCCATAGGCCTTTCTGAAATCTATGATTACAACATGGTAACAATATTTCTAGCAACGCGTTTCTCCAATTTAGTTGTCATAAGAACTGATATTTTTTGTAGTTAACTTCATTATTATTACATATTATTATTATAGCATCTGAAGTTAATTGAATTTTAATTTTCAGAATATAAGTATATTTCTCTTTTGTAACATTAATTCTGTTTCAACAAATCATAATGAAGCTTACAAACAATACAATAATTTAAATCTTCCCTCTTTAGTTTTGTTATTGATTAGTGCAATAAAAAATGTATTAACACCAGCTTATCCATCGATTTGTTAAACGCTGATTAAGAAATGCTTTTGTTTTTATTTTATTAAAAACATGTCGATTATTATTGTTATATTGAACAATTTACAAAGTAATTTCATTTAATTTGAAATTTCTCAATATTTTTCACATAGGAGTGTAATTTTGGAAAACAATAAATAATTATTAATTTGAATGAGAAATAGTTTGACTGCCTCATTAAACAGTTACCATAAATAATAATTTACGATCATAAAATCCAGATAATAAATACAGAACAAAAGCGTGGATATGTGTTAATTAGAGATTTAACGTTTTTATTGTTACGACTTTTCTGGTTCAGTTAGAATCAAAGCAGATATTATTTATATTATTATTTTATGTAATGTCTCGCTATGTAACACACATTATTTTCACTTCGGCTACCTCTTTTAACTCGAGATGTATAAACATAAAATGGAGCCAAATATTACGTGTATGTTGTAATCAATACCTCTTTATATGTATTTGTATTTAAGTATACAAATTATATTTTTATTGTCCTTGATAAAAAGCTATTTATTAGTCAATTTGTAAAGGTATACATATAAAGGTATACATACATTTCACCGATTGTATTATTACCGGTGATATGTTATTCTCTTAATCTGCGCATTCACTAAGTTTTTGCACTTAGCGCAGGTACGGTTAAGGTTTGGACACACTTGTCATGCAGCCTTCCGATCCAACTACGGTCATACACCCGTCTCCACTGTCGTCTCCGATTATTGTCGTTTCTACAGTGGGTGATCAAATTATTAGAGCCACCCCATAAAATTTTACTTTTTGTTTAATAATTGTATGTAATAATTGAGCTATAAAACATATTTTTGTGTTTAATTCTAATATACTGTGATTTAGAACCTTATAAACTTTACAAATATTAAAAAAAGGAATGAGTTATTACATGAGTTTATTACTATTACTATTTAACACTTAAATTATGCCTTAAATATAATACTTGGTGGTGTCACACTTTGCAGAAATGACTACCTGGCACCTTCTTGGTATACTTTCTATGAATTTTGTCACTATTGTGCCATACTGCTGAAACTGTGTTTATAATTTCATTAGAAATTTCTTTCTTCATGAGCTTCCAAAGATTTTCTATTGGATTCAGATCAGGCAAATTGCCAGGCCAGTTGAGCACCTTTATCTGGTTGTCAGCAAGGAATGTTGTAAGAGTTTTTGCCTTGTGATAAGGTGCCGAATCATGCATAAACGTGAAACTCTTATTCGGGAACCACTCCTGGAGCTGATGAAGCATTTTTGTTTGTAGTACTCTCAAGTGCTGGTCCTACCGCATTGTTCCTTCGACAATGTGGGGTCTACCAGTTCCTTGACTGCTTATGATAGACCACACCATGATGCTCAGGGAGTGCTTTACCGTCCTTACAATACAATCCGCTTTGTATTTTGTCAAAGGTCTTCTCCTCACCAATTCAGCTCTATCGATGAGGATCTGCACGGTAGATCCGTTGGAAAAACAAACCTGGAATCTTATTATTATTTTAGAATCGTGGACAAATTGATTAATTGTAAATTACATAAAAAACATGTTAAGTAATGTTATTTACCTGATTCCAATCATCAATGGTCCAATCTTTATGATCTTTACTTCATTGAACTGATATTTAGCCCATTTTTTCTTTATGGCTGGTATGAATAATTTGATCACCCACTGTATTTCTGTATTCAAATATGTGGTTCTTTTTTTAACAAGATAACATGTATTAAAATTGTAACCATATTACGGAAGTATAAACCTTTGAAACTGTTGATGAATCGCAAAGAGATTTGCCTTATCTTGGTGTTGACAAAAGTTCTTTATCTGACCCTATTGTGATAATCAAGCATTTATTCCTTCAAAACGTAAAATTAATTATTGTCAATTATCTTTCTTTTTGAACTCTTTCTATATACAGGGTGTTTCATTAATAATTGAAAATATTTTAACGGTAGATTCCTAAGCTCAAAATATTAAGATTTTACCCAAATCTGTATAATTGAGAAGTTCCCCTAAACATTATAAACTATCAAAAACTACTACCAAAACAACAAAATGGAAGTCAGAATAGATGGAAAACTTACAGAACCTATAGAAATATGCAGCAAAATAAGGCAAGAAGATTCATTGAGCCCCATGCTCTTCAATTTGATCATGGATGAAATCATCAAAAGCGTTAACAAATGAAGAGGATACAGAATGGAAAACAAAGAAATAAACATACTCTCTTACGCAGACGACGCAATATTAATAGCCCAAGATGAAGATAGTCTGCACAGACTGGTCCACAGATTTAACATAAGAGCAAAAGTAATAGAAGCAAAGTAAGAGCAAAACAAGTAATAGAAATAAAATACCTGGAAATTACACTGTCTAGCTTTGGAGACCTGGACAAAGAAGTGAGAGATCAAGCACAAAAAGCAAATAGACTGCCTTAACACCAGTATATGACGAAACAGACACATTAACACTAAGATGAAGTCAAGAATTTATAAAGCCAGTTTAAGACCAATAATGAAATATACTTTAGAAACAAGACCCGACACAGCCACAATGCAAAGGCTACTGGAAACGGTAGAGATGAGAGTACTGAGAAGAATTACAGGAAATACGCTGAGAGATCGAAAGAGAAGTGAAGACTTCAGAAGAAAATTTAATGTACAGTGTATAAATGAATGGACACAAAATAGAAAAAAAGAATTTAATAACCACATAAGCAGAATGGAGGAGATCCGTGTCGTCAACATAGCAAGAGAAAAGTCACCAATCAACAGAAGAAATATTGGACGACCCTGCAAAAGATGGAGTGACAACCTTCCGTAGAGGTATTAATCCGCCAATGAATAAGCAGAATTGCTTATAAAGAGGAAGAAGAAGAAATATTACATATAGAGTAATGCAGAAACCAAAACCATAAAACAGAACATGTATGGTGCGGTATATTTGGAGATAGTTTGTTGGGTCCTTATGATTTACCAGCAAATTTGAATGGTAACTCGTATTATTAGTTTCTATAAACTACACTTTTCCACGTTGTAGAAGATTTGCCACTTAATCAAAGAAGAGATATGTGGTTTTTGCAGGATGGAGCTCCGCTTTAATAGTAGGGAACTATCTAGATCAGCAATTTCCTCATCGTTGGTTTAGCAGAGGTACTGAAGTACCGTGGCCGCCTAGAACACCCGATGTAATCGCTTAGATTTTTATTTCTAGGAGTATATGAAATCACTGGTATACTCACAATTAAATAATCGTCAATCACTATGGCATCAAATAGTACATCCCGCTAATTTGATTACAAATCAGCCAAACATATTTTTTAAAGTAGAAGAAATTTTAACTCATAAGCTTTTTGAAGTAAATGGGATTCACATTGAACGTTTGTTATAAAAGGTTTAGTTAAAATGTGGTTTTTGATATTTTTGACAATTAAAATTGTCCTTTTATTCAGATTATAATAAAATAGTTCTTTTTAGAACCATAATTTGTTTTTAAATGTTGAATACATCTATTCGTTTCAAGAAATTTCAATAAATAACATTTTGTTTTGTTGTTGATAGCGATCAAAATTTTATTTGCCTAATAAAGGCCCAAAAATACCGACATATACATTGCTGAATCACTTTATTTAACTTCATATATCTCGAAAAATAATGACTTAATCGTTTCGAATAAAGAGTATATATTATTTACATATTGAAAAATTGCGCTAAAATAGCAATTCTTTCAGTCGCGTAGAATTTTGGAACAGTCAACCATTCACTTTTCCTGTCATATGCCTCTAGTAGTAGCCAAAACGTTTATTTAAAATCAATTGGTAGGGTGTACAATACCTTCACTTCCTGCCAAGTATGACAAGAATATGTGAAATAGTTTTAAAGTACTGGGTACAAATAGTTTTTAAATTTTTTAAATAAAATGTAACAATAAAACACTGAAAACTTTGTTTTCAAACTTCCACAAAATTTATTTTAAATTCTTATCACTACAGCTGTTTCGGCTGATTGCCTTTCTCAAGTGATCTGTTTTTGGTATGGGTTTACACTTTATAGTCTCTAGTGAAATAGGTTGAGGAGGGGAGAACTGTTTGTCTCAAGCTGGTCATTCAGAATTATATCTGTGTTTTTTAATTTGTTGATTTCCATAGATTCTAACAAAGATAGCTTAAGGCCTTTATTTTGAATGTGGAGAATTTTAAATTCGTCATTAAAAGAATGATTATGATCTAGAAGGTGAAGTGCGTATGTAGAATCTGTTTTTCTATTATTGAAAGCCCTTTTATGTTCTGCTATTCGTTTATTAAAATTTCTACCTGTTTGACCAATGTAAGTTTTTGGGCAGTCGCCACATTTAAGTTTGTACACACCACTGTGTAAGTGTTTTTTATGTTGGCTCTTGTTGTTTTTAATATATTTGCCTAGGTTGTTATTTGTTCTGAAAGCTGGTGTTATTCCTCAACCCCTCCTCAACCCCTCCTCAACCTATTTCATTAGAGACTATAAAGTGTAAACCCATACCAAAAACAGATCACTTGAGAAAGGCAATCAGCCGAAACAGCTGTAGTGATAAGAATTTAAAATAAATTTTGTGGAAGTTTGAAAATAAAGTTTTCAGTGTTTTATTGTTACATAAAATGAATTTCCATCAAGTAACGGTCGAATCCATCAATTATTTTAAATAAAACACCATATAGCTCAGTACGGAACCACATTTTATTTAAGTTATTTGGATTAAATCTTATCAAATATTTTGAGTTCAGGAATCTACAGTTAAAGTATTTTCAATTATTAATGAAACACCCTGTATATCGCAACTATTTTCAAATCTACATTGTTGAATGCGATATTTTTGTATGTATGTTATTCTAATCACTGGTTTATATTTAAATACAGTGTTAATTAGCACATGGTAATTAAACAAATAACTATAATTAATATAACTGGTGATCCGTAGTACTTATCATAATTGAGCAAGAAGTTACAGATATACATTTTTGCGAAGAAACAAAATAAACAAAGGAGATTTTTAATCAGACTTTATGCGTCGTATTTTGAAACACCTAAACAAAAAGATGTTAGAATACATAAATAGTTCAATTAAGAAAGAATGAAACATTTTCTTAAAATGCCTAACTAAGGAAATACAATATTCGTTAAAAGAATCGATGAAGACATTTGTCATCACAGTTCTTACGCTCCTGATATCCTGTAAACTATATAAAATTTGCTAATGAAACTATTATCATAGCATACAACTGTTTCTATCAGGCATTAAGCAGACTTAAGTGGTTACAAAAACTTTTCAACAGATCGAAAAATTATTGCAATAGAATTTTTAATAAACATAAACGAGAAAAACAAATTTTAGATTGTTTCAAAAAATGCAGACAATTGCACAAAATGCAAATGAAATCTTAATATTAGAATCAATCAAATTAGAAAAGTTTACTACCTGGGTTAGAAGGTATAAAGAAAATAAAGAAAAAATATTCTGAACAAAAACAGCAAGACATACATAAACGCAAAAGAGAAGGTGTTTAGTAACGAAGACTATATTTCTCAGATTAAGAGTTCAAAGATGTCACGTAGTTCCCTCCTTGCTTTATGACAGTGTTTCCGAAATTTTCTTAACTGGAGGGACTTCTTGTGACAAAACAAAAATAGTTGGCGACTCCCTTGTCTTATCATACCCAGTTCATTCGCCATTTAATAATATTGCGAAATCTATGAACACATCTTATACGTCGTCTAAGATTAGGTGCAGTTATTTAATAGAGAAAATATTTTTTACTTGCGCCATCTATGAGCCAGTTACACAATTTCTTTTTTCTTACGTTTTTGTTTCCGTATTTAACCAAGAAGAACTGCTACATTAGTGCCTAGATTTTTCTGGAATTGTAAATTCGACTTTATATAAGCGGGAAAAAATGATTAAACAACAAACGTTGCATTGCCCCTGTAGTAAAGTCTAAGTCAAGTTTTTAGTATTACATTTGGATGAAAACCCGAATTTTTATTACTTTTATTAGACATGGATAATTTTTTAAAAATACTGTTAGAACCGTCTACGTGTGGAAATGAAAAATAATAAATGGACAACAAATTGTACAGTGACATTTCCAATGTCTTTCAACTCGTTTTTATTTCGTTTTACTTCCTTGTTATTGTTTTTTCGTCGCAATATATATTTTTTTTGAAAATAAGTACTTGATTTGGATTTAATAAGTTCGAGAAAGACCATAAATCCCGAGGCTTCCGTGTGTAATAAATGTTCGCTCAATATATTTTTATTTACCAACGAAACCAAAAAGCTTCCACAACCGACATACTAAGTGTGTTAATAAGCGCATTAAACGCGCACCCGTCGACACTAGCCTACAACCACAAACAAACAATTCCGAAAGAATTCCATTCCAACAGGAAAATGTGAACGACTCTTTTTTCGCTGTACGCCATCTATCACTGGTAGCAACGAATTATTGCTGAAACATTATTTAAAATATTAGCGACTAGCAATTAAGCAGGGAATTCCACACGTTGCAAATCTGCCCCGCGCAAATTAATATCGCCTAGATGTGCCGATAAATTACCCAGCCGTCAGTATTACCAACTGAAATTAGGATTATTTCCAAGCTTTCCGCCGATTCGAATTCCACACTGAGAAAAAACAAGTGCTTCTCTCTGCCGTAAACATTTTATGTGCCACATCTGCCACGTGTAGCTTTTTACGACTTTATATTTAGCATTTTGATTTGATCTTTTGTTTTTACCAAATCTTTACTATATTTGCAGAAATATTCTACTTGTATTCTTGATAAATAAAGTACATTCCTATTAGAATCGTCTTCAAATTTAGAAGGCGTTAGAACAACGTACGGGTTGTATATCGGAAAAAGAGTTTATCAATTGCATTGATTAATTGAACAGTAAACTTGAAATACATTACAAAAAACATGGGTAAATGGAACTAAGACGTTCAAGAAATTTTACTGTTTCATATGGTCAATTGACTACTAAAAATGATAAAATCAAAGCTTGCTACCAAATAGAGCATTGCGTTTTTAAAATTAGAGTAACGCTTTTAGGTTTTTTGACTATAATTAAAAAACTGTTTATTTTTAGTAAATATTGTACATAAGATCTTTTTAGAGAAATAAATTTCTTTCCAAATTGTTTTTTGCCTTCCGAATAAACGTCCAACTTGTTTTTTTTTAACAAAATAAATCTAAAAACAATATTAAAAAAATAAATGAAAATTAATTTTTAACCATAAATTTTTTTCTGCACTAAATAGCATTGATTGAGAACGTACATCAACCACGCAGGGTTATTAGTGGGATGACATGAGGACAAACACAATAGTTTTAATATGATTATATACATTAAATAGTATATAATACAATTTTATATCTCTTAAATAATTTAATACATTTAAATTTTTATCTATCAGATTTGAAGTCGTCTGAAATTCCATGCATTCTTCTTTGATTTTGGAAACATGGGCAGTCAAGCAGGAAGTGTTTCACTGTCAATGAAGTGGAGCAGTTATTGCAAATTGGTGGTGGATCTTTACTGATTAAAAATTTGTGTGTGACATCAGTATGACCAATTCTTAAACGGTTTATAATTACTTGATATCGTCTACTTATTCAAAGAGCTGTTCACCTTTGGGAATATTGGGTTAAATTTGGTTGCCGAATTTTCCCAGTAATTTTGCCAAATGTTATTGCAATGAACTTTAATCAAATGTTTAATATTACTACAAGGATATTTTGTAATTTTTGCAGTATCTTCTAAGTTGATAAGGCCTGTAGTTGCTAGTTGATCTGCTTTTTAATTTCCGCAGATTCCAGTGTGCGATGTTACCCAAATGAAAGCTGTGTCCTTTCCCATGGAATGAAGTTTTTCTAATTCATTTTTTATTGTTTGTATAATGGGATTTGTTGCATAAATTTGCTTTAATTTCAATAACGCATTAAGTGAATCTGTAATGATGACGCACTTGATCGTGCTTCTCGTTTTGAAAAAAGTTAAGGCTTTTAATATAGCTGTGGTCTCGCCTGTGAGTATACTACAAGTTGTAGGTAAGTGTATGCTGTAGGAGTTTTCTTTATCAGAATAGTAAGCAGCAGCATGTCCATCTGGAGTTTTAGAGCCGTCGGTAAAGATTTGTAAGTAGTTGGGGTCATGGGATATGATTTCTACAAAAAGATGTTTAATTATCGAGAAGTTTGTATTTGATTTGGGGTGCTTTTTTAGTGTTAGGTCAATTTTCAGTAGGTGGGTTGTTCATGGAGGAGAGATTGCATTTGTATATAGCAATAGACTAAGTTGATCTATGTTAAAATTTGTGACTTTTATTCTTTCTATTAGAGGAATACAGTTTGTTGTTTTTTGAAAAAAGAGGATGCAAGGGTGGAAAATTTGAGAGAAAAGAGGATGTTGTTTGTGAATTGAAATTTTGGTAATGTAGTTTAGTGATACTTGTTGTCACCTTATGTTTAGAGGTGGCTCTTTAGCTAGAGCTTGTAGACTATTAGTAGGACTAGTTCTAAATACATCAAGTGCTAATCTCAAAGCTGTAGATTGAATACTGTTAAGCTTTTGTAATGCAAATGCAACCGTAATCTAGTTTATATTTTAGTATCTGCGCTCCAAACTTTATTAGACAGAATTTTAAGTATATTTAACCTAGATTGACAGGAATGTTGTAATTTGTTGATATGCTAGTTCCAATTTAAGGTTTTGGTAAAAGTTAAACCTAGAAAATTAACTTCTTCTGATTGTTTTAATGATCAATTATTTAAAGTTAGGTCAGTTAAATACCGAGATCTGTTTTTATTAAAAAATATGCATTGTGTTTTTTCTGTAGAGAAGTTAAACCTAGTTTTTAACGTCCAATTTTCAAGCTTTTCAAGCCGAGCCAAGCCAAGCCAATTTTGAAAAAAATTTTAGTTGCCGATTCTATATTGTTTAATTTAGTATAAACGACGATGTCGTTTGCATAAATACCGGCTTTAATAAGTGCTCCAATTTTGATAGCAATAATTAAGAATAATGTTGGACTTATTATGGAACCTTGAGGGATTCCATTATCTAATGTTTTTGTTGAGCCTAACTTAACCTAATATATTTCATTTTGTTTTTACGGATAGTATTTATCTAAAGCCGTTACTCTTTTTTATATACTTCCTTCAAATGTACACTCAAAATATTCAGTCTTTCTGTTAGGAATTTTTATTTCTCTAACTGTTAATTTAAGATTTAACATAGACATAGTTTGGCATTCCTATAACAATATTTTGATTAATTTGTAATTCTATACATTATTATACACCGTGCAAATATGGCAACTACCGATCGTATCGCCTTTAATCGTCTCATTGTTTATATGTCCCTATTATTTTACTATCGATGTAATCTACTAAAACACGCTATTGAATTAGTTCCACTTTATTTGAGGCCACCCAGGCAATTCACTAGAGTGTATTCACACCGGTGTTACTCCTCATCTAACAACATTAACCTACAGAAAAGAATAGACTATTTTTATGATGCAAATTCTAATAAAGATTAGATTTTGCAGAATAAACATTTTTTTGGGTTGCATTTGATTATACCAGTTTTATAAGGGAAAGAAGACAAGAGGTTTTTTTGGAAATTTTTGTAGTTTAACTAAAAATAATTTGTCGCTAGTGTTGTAGCTTTTTACGGGAAACTACTAATTTGTTTACAATATTTGGAGGGAGTTGTTTTAGTTATTTGATTGCTTGTGATACTATTCAATGAATCTGGTTACTGGAAATGTACATTCTTTTTTCTGCTGTGATAGAACACTGCCAACATGACAGCAAATAAAGGCATAGATTCTGAAACCGTTTTTTTTTGGCATTTGTAAGTTAAGTGTTATTTTATATGGACCCACTTCTTCTCCTTCAATTTCCTTCTTTTCTCGAAGGTTGCAAATCATCAAAGCTATGCTTACGATGTTGACCGCTGCTCTAAATAGTTCTGCACTACCGTATTCAAACCATTTCTTCACGTTCTTAATCCACGATATTCTTCGTCTACAAATGTTTTAAGTGTGTCATTAAAGCTGTTGCTCTGTGATCTTAGCAGTTGGTTAGCCATTGTCTGGGGTAGCGATTGGTAGCCATGGTCTGGGGATTGTAGTCTGATATATTAAATTAAAGAGTTACATCAATAAGATTCATCAATGAATTTTAATGATTCGATGGGCATATCATCTGGTCCAGTAGCTTTGCCATCTTTTATGTTTTTGATGGCATAGGATGCCTTTTCAAACCGTTCTTTATCCACGATATTCTTCGTCTACTAATTTTTTAAGTGTGTCATTAAAGCTGTTGCGCTGTGATCTGAGCAGTTGGTTAGCCATTGTCTGGGGTAGCGATTGGTAGCCATGGTCTGGGGATTATAGTCTGATATATTAAATTAAAGAGTCACATCAATAAGATTCATCAATGAATTTGAATAATTCGATGGGCATATCATCTGGTCCAGTAGCTTTGCCATCTTTTATGTTTTTGATGGCATAGGATGCCTTTTCAAACCATTCCTTCACGTTCTTTATCCACGATATTCTTCGTCTACTAATTTTTTAAGTGTGTCATTAAAGCTGTTGCTCTGTGGTCTGAGCAGTTGGTTAGCCATTGTCTGGGGTAGCGATTGGTAGCCATGGTCTGGGGATTGTAGTCTGATATATTAAATTAAAGAGTTACATCAATAAGATTCATCAATGAATTTTAATAATTCGATTGGCATATCATCTGGTCCAGTAGCTTTGCCATCTTTTGTGTTTTTGATGGCATAGGATGAATTAGGCTATATTTATCCATTGGTGAATATAAGCCTGCCGTAAAATGTTCCACATATTTCTACCTTGAGCTTCTTCTTCTTCTTCTTTTTATACAGACATGACTCTGTCCTGTTTTCAATGTGCCTCCATAAGTTGTCGTTCCATCGTTTTCGTGGTCTTGGCAATCTGGCAACATATCCGGTCCAAGCCCATGGATGTTCTTTCAACTGCATCCTGTTCTTTTGCTTATTTCTAGGTTTTGTACTTTATCTCTTGGTAATATCTAGCATTGATCTTTCCATAGCTTGTTGTGTAATGCATATTTTATAAATTGTTTCTTTTTCCAGAGTTAGTGTTTCTGCACCATTTCCAAGAACAAGTAAAACATATTTGTTAATTACTATTCGTTTAAAACAAACTCGATTATTAGACTTAAAAACTTAAAAATGTGGTTGAATCTACCAAAAACAGTCCATGTGAGACTTATCTTTATTTATATTTTAGTTGTCTGATTATCTCGGCCCAAGCGAAACTCATGCCGGCGATATTTGTAAGCTATTGCTTCGTCAATGCTATTGCTGTCAATCAGAATTTTATTGCTGGCTAAAAGGTTTGTCATAAATTTTGTCTTTGTGTGTTTTTTGAGACCAATTGTTTTTGTCGCTTCAGAGAGTCTTTCCAGCATTTTTGTAGCTGTATCAACTCAGCTCAGATATTAAAACGATGTCATCGGCAAGTCTTAGATGCTTCAGATCATCTCTATTTATATTAATTCCCATATTATACTCTCGTTCCATTCGCTTGAACATATATTCGATTACATCTGCAAACAATTTCGGGAGACAGTTTTCACTCTGTCTAATTCTAAGTTCTATTCGGAATATTTTGGTATCTTCATGAAGTCGGGCACAATCTGTATCAGTTTCCAAAATTTCTAAATTAGGCCACCCAATTTTTAATCATTAAAAAACGAAGAAGCGGATTTTAATGTTTTCGAAACCAACTTTGCTCAGAGTTCGAATTATGTTAAGCCTTCGAAGTAGCTTATAATTGCTAGTTTATAATTGTCAATGAAATCTTCATAGATGCCAAGTAATCTAAACAAATCTTTGGCGATTTTGTCAACTCTGAATTTGGAGCATAAGAAAGATGTTTTAAAGGGTCTACAATGTTCATACATATTAAAAATTGTATCTAAAATCGTAAATATACGACAAATTTAAGTAAAACGTGTAAAAAAGCTTGTAAATTATGTTTAACATGACAATTGATTAAACAAACAAGTTGATTATCGGAATAAATTCGCAATAGCAAATCTTACGATAATTGTTTTCATGTCATCCCCCTCAGCATCTAATCCATCATTTGTAGTGGAAGGGTTCGGTTCTAAGCGGTGCCCTATCCTAATGCGGAAACGATAATTGTTCCAGAGCAGAAATGGAATAGCATTTATTTGTAAAAGTCCGATAGGAAATACCGACAAGTGTCGAAAACGGAGGAGAGTGCTGTACGGGATCATTAGGCAGGATTAGGGGAATAAATGGGAGTGGAAACCTTACACCGGCAAAGGGTTGACGAAAACAATGAGTTAGGGCCACTTTGACGCCCTAATGCTGTTTGCTTTCTCTCTCTGGCTCCTCTTCACGGAGATGATGATCAATATTTGTGTTGCGAGACATAAACATGCTATCGACAAAGGATTGACGATGATTCCAAGAAAACTGCATAATGGAGGGGACCACCGCAGCTATTTTTCATTATATAGGGTGCTTAACAATGCTTTAAAATTTTCTGGAAAAATATCCTCTAGATAAAAAAAACTGTAGTTACAGGATTTTGGGGGTGTAAGTTGCAGGGGCAAACAGTGTTTTTGTGTAACGGTGTATTTTTTTTAGTATCATTAGAAAATGTACAAATAAATGTTATACGGTAAACGATGAATGAATTTGACCGTTATTTGATTGAAATTCATTCTGTCTAATAATAAAACACTAAAAACTTCTGTTTTCAACACTTTCACAAAATTTGTTATAATTTATTATCACTATAGCTGTTTTAAAGCGGATCTTAGTACGGACTTGATCTTAATACGAAGAAAACAAAGTATATGGTAGTCAGTAAGCGCGAAATATTAAATACACAGCTTTTGGTTAACCAACATTCAATTGACAGAGTGGACGGCTACACATACCTTGGTACCAACATTAACAGCCAATGGAATTACTCCAGTGAAATAAAACAACGCATAGGAAAAGCGAGATCGGCGTTCATAATGATGAAGTCTCTTTTCAGAAGTCACGATTTACCACTTGCTACCAAAATCACTCTCATTAGATGCTATGTATTTTCTACGTTATTATACGGAGTAGAGGCATGGACACTTTCCGACGATTCTTTAAGAAAACTCGAAGCATTCGAGATGTGGTGTTACAGACGTATTTTAAGAATTTCATGGGTGGATCGTGTGACTAATGTTGAGGTCCTACGTAGAATAGACAAGGAATGCGAGATTATTAACACCATCAAAGAGCGCAAACTGGAATATCTTGGCCATGTTATGAGGAATGAACAGAGATACCGCTTGTTGCAACTCAGTCTTCAGGGCAAGGTATTTGGAAAGAGAGGACCAGGGAGAAGAAGAATATCTTTGCTTCAAAACCTGAGAAAGTGGTTTAATACATCGACAACCGGACTATTCAGAAAAGCAGCAAGCAAAGTTAGGATAGCCATGTTGATCGCCAAAAACCCGGAACGGATAGGCATCGTAAGAAGAAGAATAGCTGTTTTGGCAGAGTGCCTTTCTCAAGTGTTCTATTTTTGGTACACTTTATAGTCTTCAATTGAATAAGTCGAGAAGGGAAGAAATGTAGTTTCAAGTTGATCATTCAGAATTATATCTGTGTTTTTTAATTTGTTAATTTCCATAGATTATAATAAAGGTGGCTTAAGGCCTTTATTTTGAATGTGTAGAATTTGAAATTGGTCATTAAAAGAATAATTATGGTCTTGAAGGTGAAGTGCATACGTATAAGCTGATTTTCTATTATTGAAAGATCCTTTTGTGTTCTGGTATACGTTTGTTAAAAGTTCTACCAGTTTGACCGATGTAAGTTTTTGGCAGTCTCCACATTTAAGTTTGTATATAGCATTGTGTAAGTTAGTTTTCTTTTGGTTCTCGTTAATCTTAATATGTTTGCTTTTGTTGTTATGTTATAATATGATGTTGTTTGTTTTGAACACTGTTTTTGTTGATATCTGCCTTTATATTTAATCGAGCAGAACGTTCTGAGTTTTTTCTCTGATGGTGGAAGTAGGACTCTGAGTAGAAGATAAATACAGGGAAATACTGGTTGTTAGCAATATAAGCTAGCTAAAAGTCAAGCTAAAATTTAAACAGCAATAATCGACAAAGCTGCTATAATTGTACAATATTCTTGTGCTGCTAATAATGCTTTAGTGTCAGATGACACAATCTCATTAACTTTACTGTTCATTATTGATTGAAATTACCTCAAACTAATAATTTATTTTGTTTATTACAAATAAACAATTCTAAATTCTATTAATTCACTAGTACTAGTTATAAACCACAGAATTCATATTATGAATGATTGATTCATATATGAAATTGGGCATATGATGTCAGTAAATTCTTATATAATAGTACCTTGTTTTATTAGGAATAAAAATGATACTTTTTGTGGCGAGGCTGTACGTTTGACATTAAGCCGAGGTACAAAAAGTCATTTTTACTCCGAAAAGGAGATACTAGTTTTATGTTACTATGGTTTCTTCTATTGATATTCACTTTGACAAATAAGAAAAATCACCCATGTTTGCGCTACTCGTTAAGTTTTTTAAACATGTGTGCCTATTGTTGCTCGAAAGTACAAGTATTATGTCTGATCCCGAAGATTCCACGGCGTATTCCTTCAGATATTTTATGTACCTACTACAAAGCTATGGTGAGAATAGATGGAGATATGACGCAGGCCTTTGATATTGAAAATGGAGTTAGACAAGGGGATGCCTTATCAACAACACTTTTTAATCTAACTTTAGAAGCTGTTGTTAGAAAACTGGATGTAAACGGCTGTATTAATACAAGATCTATGCAAATATGCGCATATGCGGATGATGTTGCCATAATAAGCCGCAACAAAAGGGTATTGAGCGAAAAAGTCATAGAACTGAAACGAGAAGCTGCTACGTTTGGTCTATATATAAATGAAAGCAAAACAAAATATATGGAGTGCACAAAATCGAATGAACATGAGAATCTGAAGGTAGACAACCATACCTACAAATATGCCTCCACTTTTCCCTACCTAGGCTCAATAATAAATGACAACAACAACATCAGTCAAGAAATACAAGCACGGATTCTTAGCGGTAATAAGTGTTTTTATGCATACAAAGACTTAATGAAAAGTAAGTTACTGAATCGTGAGTCTAAGCTGAGAATCTACAAAACAGTAATTAGACCAGTGGCCACATATGGATGTGAAACGTGGATCCTCTCAACCACTGATGAAAATCAACTTAGAATATTTGAGCGCAAAATACTAAGGAAGATATTTGGACCAACCCAATGCAGCGATAGTTCGTGGAGAATTAAAATGAACCACGAGCTGGATGAACTAATGCAGAGCGCAGATATTGTCAGATTTGTAAAATCACAAAGACTAAACTGGCTTGGTCACCTAGAAAGAATGCCAGATAATCGAGCTGTAAAAGTAGTCCAGAGATGGAAGCCCCAAGGAAACAGAACAAGAGGAAGGCCCCGTAAAAGATGGATAGACGACGTAGAGAGGGATCTTAAAACCATGAACATCAGGCAGTGGCGAAGGAAAGTGTTAAGCAGGCCAAGACTCACAAAGGGTTGTAGCGCCATTAGAAGAAGAAGAAGACTACAAAGCTTATAACCGAAGAATTGTTGCCTACCAAGTCCATTGTGGTTTACGAAACTTTTGAGCTTGGGACTTTTACGTAAAAGTAACATTTCTATATTGTTAGTCACGTCACAAAAATTCATACTTTTGTGAAATTTGAAGAAAAAACATTTTTTATATTAAATAATCCATTAGAGTACCTTGATAACCACCGACTCGGGTGTCGTGACGATAAATTACATGATGGTCTTATATGCCATGCCCCATTTCCGTATGTGCTGTGTATGTCTGTCAATTTGGCAGTGCACTGTAGTGTGAGCCCATTGTATTGAATGATGTGATCCATTTCCTATGTATTTCTATCACCATTATTTTTATTCTCTTTTCTTTAATATCGGTCATTGTTTTTAGTTATTCATGTGCTAACGTTCACACTGTTTCTGAGCATTTCACTACTCTGTTTTTAATCCCCTTTAGGTTTTCATCTGATCATTGTTTTATTTGAGCTCTATTTAAGAGTTTTCCCCAAATTTGGCAAGTTTTCACATGCACTTTATGTAAAGACAGAAATTTGAGTTAAATTGTAACACCGTAAGGATTTGTTTTTGTTATCTCAATCACCAAGCTTTTAAGGAATTTGTATATTGAAACTACTTTTGGTTTTTTTGGCGAAACGTTAGCTAAATTGTATGAAATAAAAAATATCAAGACCAATAGAACTAGTTATGAATAGAATAATGTCATAAGCGATAAAATACGAATTACAAGTCAAATAGTAAAATGTACCTTTATTAATGAAAACATAAGAAATGTGTTAAAAAATAAAAATATAAAACCAATTACAATCGAATAATTGGTGGATGCGCAAATTACCACCAATTTTTTTGCCATCTTGACTGAATTTCTATGCAGTGCGCCGTAATGATGAGAATCTTCGGATCCAATTATTCGTAAAAAACTTACGGGTTGTACATAGGTTTTCGCTCCTACTTTGCTGCAAGGTTTGAACTTATTACATCTTACCATATTAAATACGTGTTCCTATTTCCTTTCTTAGATCTATTAGACCCGTTGAGATCCTTTGTTGCAGAGCACAAAGGTCCTAAACAAGTTTACTGCTTATCGTTCACACTGTTTAAAATATTAGTCGAACAAACATTAGAACAATGGAAGAATAAATGCAGAAATTTGGAGCCCCCATTTAATGGCAGCACCCTTGCATTAATTTAATGATAGCACCCATGAAATAAAAGACAAACCTGTAATCTGGTTTGGTCATGTACAAAGAATGTCCGATACAAGACTTTCCAAACAAATTATAAAATGGAAACGACGTGCAAAAAAACGCTGAAGATCTTTAAGATGTTGAACGTGCGGAGTAAACGAAGATTTAAGAGATCGAGGCATAGAAGAAGATTAATGGAATAATAGAGGTGGCTGGAGATATGTTATCAAATTATATTCTGATTTTTATTATAATATGTATTTGTATTCTATTTAATCAGTATCTGTATGTTTATAACGTACATTTTTTAAAGTAATTTGAAACTTTTTACGAGAATAAATCGAAATTTAATAGAACCACCCTGTATGTTCACGTGACTGTGAATAAATCAGTATGGGAGTAGTTGAACCCCCGCTAAAATCACGGGTCATTTGGCACCGGCTCCCGAATAGTGCGTTATGTCGCCGTAGATCCATCATCGTGATGATGGGGAAAGAGGTCCAATGAGGCGGCAACCTACGTTTCATAATGACTTCGACGGTTCTTTACTAGCAGATTTCTGATGAAAATCGATTTTTGGTCTTTTCAGGTGAATTTGCTGAAACAAATACTTGATTAGTTCTTTATATATGTTGTTCATTTAATTCAGAAAATTTTTTGTAGTGAAATTTACTTTAACAGTAGGAATCAATTAGACAAAAGTATATATTACACCTTTATCAAAAAGAAAACTACCAAAACGATTCCTACGTGTCATATTTGTAGTCATCGAAAACAATTTATATTTTTGACAAATGGAAATTATTTTTTCTTTTGTTGTTTATAAATGTATATAAGCTCTCATAGTTATTTACATTCTTATACTTCCTGATACCATTTTTTGTTAATTATTCTTATCAATTGAGTTGCAACATTTTGCCTGTATGCTTTTGATCTAAATTTTTTATTTTGTTTTGTTTTTGGTGTCATTTGATCTTGATACATAACCCACCCGATTCCAAATATAATTTGCCAAATTTTTGACTGTTTATATTGCTTTCACATTCTAGGAACTGAGGAACCTTGTAGAGGTACAATATCGTCAGCATACCATAAGTGGTTGTTGCAGTGTGACTTTTAGATATCTTCGAGGGCTTGGTTAGACATTTTTGGTGATATGGTATATTATGTAGATTAAATCGGCGGAAGATTGTATATTCAAGATTTCAATATGGTAGAGTGCGTTGTCCATCACCATCAAAAATGGATCTTCTAAATTAGGAAGTAATTGTGTACTTATCCATTTAGTAAATATTGTACTATTCATTTCACCGTGATAATCTGCAGTGAAGAGTTTGGAATAAAATAACAAACTGGTGTCTGAAATAAAACCTTTTGCTGAACCACAATAAATCTTTTTGCATTTACGAAAACTTCTACTGTTGTCATCCTGCCACGGCATCATTTTATTTCCACTAGAAACTATTTTGTGTTTTCCATGTACTTACGTAAGAAACACGCTCGTTGTGCGTTGTGCTGCGATATGAGTCCCTTCAACCAAAGCTCTTCGATGATCATCTTTTTTAAATTTAAAACCCAAATATTTTAATATTCTACTTAAGGATGTTTTGCTTGTAGAAACAATTTCTTTAGCCTGCAGTTCATTGATCAACGCTTCACGGGTTACATGTTTCTCTTAAAAGTTATTTATTTTAATACATTACTATAACATGTTAAGTTCTACTCATAATTCTCATCAAAAAGTTGTTTTACTTAATATCTTGATATATATTACATATTTGATTTGCCATTTTAATGCCCTCGGGTAAATCAATAGTTTTCGTATTTATACACGGTTTAATTTTTCCCGTAGAAGACAAAACAGGGTTTTTTTCTTTTCTTTTTCGTATATTATATACTGTTTTTGATGTACGGGTAAAGAACCATGGACTTAACTGTATGATCTATGTTAAGAATGTTTTCGGAAGTCAACAGAAACTGCTTTCAGTACAAAAACCGCGTAGAAAGCCATGTGTTATCGTTGCTATATTATAATTATTTTATTAGCCGTTTCTGAAATATTTCAGAATGTATTTCGTATATTTGCTTTTTATTTTATAATTTTTATTTTTTTTTTGACGTGACAACGTCTTAAATTAGGTTGTGGCTCGGAGTCATTCATGAAAAAGTGTAACGCCCGCTCACGTCTGTTACAGTGAGTCACCGAACGAGAGAGACGCCCGCCGGACCGGCGAATGCCTTGCGTCTCTCTCCCACTCAAACATGATCGGTCCGCTGCGCGCGCAGCACTAGAGAATTAGGCGCGTTGAATCGGTGCGTGCTTGAATCATCGTCCTATCCTCAACAAAATCACTCAAATAGAAATTAGTTAAGTTTAAGTTTACATGTACAATGTTTTAGTAAACAAAATATATTTCTATAGTTAAAATTTGTGCAATTCTTATTTTCATTCAATTCCTTGTTCCTATTGTGCAATTTAATAATATTCATATCAATAAATATTCTACCGAGAAAAAGACGTTGTCACGTAAAATCTTCGCCCGACTTTACAGGCAACCGATTTTTTTATTATACTAAGAAATACTGACCAGCAAAATTACAGAATAAATCTACATCGATCTACTCATTAAGGGCTTTCGTTTGATCTTGATCCTGTGCTTATTTTACCTATATATTTTCTCCAGATATTTGTTATTTCACTTCCAATAGATAGTCCTTTTTTTATTCCTTACAAAAGTTTACGGCTGTGTTGTTGATAGTCTCTAAGCTGTTATTAATCTTTATGATCGGTAGAGTAGCAACTAGTTACGGAGATGTTGAAGAAGAAGTACGACAACAAAGCTTAAAAGCAAGTAAAGTGGCGGGATCTCTTAGTGACACAATCTGGAAGAACAAACACCTAAGACAAGACACAAAAATAAAAACCTATAAAGCAGCAATTAGACGTATATTAACATACACGCGGAGACAAGACTTGACTCATCTAAAACGAGACGACTAGAACAACAGAGATGAAAATACTTCGACGAATATCAGGGAAAAGTGTGTTGGATAGGGAGAGAAGCGAAAATATAAGAAGAGCATGCAATATAGAAGACATAAATGGATGGTGACAAAACGGAAACAGTGGAACGAACACATTAGTAGAATGGCAGAGGATAGGAAATCACGAATAGCACTGGAGAAGTCACCAAATGGACAAATCAGTATTGGCAGATCAAGAAAAACATGGTGCAATAATTTAAACAATTTAGGAGGCTAATATTAAAAAAGAAACAGGCTTTAAAGCCTACATATAAGAAGGAAGAAGCAGAAGAAGAGTAGCCTTGTCTTTATATCATCGAATTAAGGATTTACTTAATCATATTTTATAGACTTTATTATTCATAGGTGCTATAAAAATATTCTGCCATGTTGCAATTGTCTTGCTTGTAAGGTTGCACATAACTCGCATTCTATCCTTTTCAACAATTTAATCAAAGTATTGTTATGCACCAAAAGACCAAATTCAAAAATTTCTACCTCACAAATAAAAATAATCGTCCGCGTTCAATAACAAATAAATTCTCACGTTTTTAATATGCCGTTTTAAGCCAGAATTCGATAAAAATATTTTAGAAGATAATTTTGAATGGATAATGTCGGGACGGGACTGTAGAGGTCTGCAACGTTATTCGTTTAATTTTTCATATTTTCTCATGCAGATAACTCCGTTGCTGTTTTTAATATTCGCTTTTCAAGCAGCGACCCCTTGACTTGGACTGACACAGGGGCGGACTTTTCGAAGTTTATTAAAATTTCGTCTCCCACAAACAAGTGAACTAAATCAATTATATAAATCGATAAACAATAGGTAACTGTTTTTGTAAATGTATTCTTTTTGCGAGGTTAATAGTAGAAAATTATAATTACTTTATTTATATGTTTAATTAAATATTTTGTTTAGATTTGCCCAAATTTTAAAACAAATACGATAAAATTAAAAAGATACTCAAATTAAGATATCTACAAGAAAACCAACACAAGAAGAATTAAGCTGTATATTAGGACAAAATACAGAGTTCAAAGTGCAGTGTTTCATGATAAATGAAACAAATGTATAAGTAACAAACAAAAATAACGAACGAAAAATATTAGTAACATACATCCTCCTCCTTTTTTTTTAAATTGGTATAATAGGCAACTGTCTTCAACTATTCAGAAGTTACATCTCTGAGAGGCAGCAGGTAGTAAGGGTTTCCGAAACAACAAGCGGACAAAGAGGTATAACGTATGGAGTGCCACAGGGAACAGTGTTAGGACCTGTCTTATTTAATCTATATATAAATGGTTTATTTTCATTGCAAAGTACAGGGCATATAATTGGGTTTGCTGATGACACGGCTATTATTTATGAAGCTGATAACTGGTATGACTTAAAAATAAAAGTAGAAATTGATCTACAATTCATAAAAGACTGGTTTGATTATAAAATACTTACAATAAATTTTAAAAAACTGTTTATTTACCAATTTCTATCTATACCCCGAATATTGATCTATTCAAACCTCTTCGAATAGCACATAATAAACACAATTTTTGCATTAAACCAGTAACGAATGTTAAATATTTAGGTGTTATAATAGACACACACTTAAAATGGGATTCTCACATTAAATACGTTATTCAAAAGTTACAGTTTATCCTCTATAAATTTAATCACCTAAAAAACAAATACCAGATATATACCTTCGCACACTATATTACGGATTAGTAGAAAGTCATCTCCGTTATGGTATACTGGCTTCGGGAAGCGCCCTAAAAACTCACATTCTCCCACTAGAAATCATACAAAGAAGATTTCTGAGGATCATTATGGACAAACCTTACACTTGTTCTACAGAGAGACTATATAAGGAGAGCAAAATATTTGACTTAAAGCAGTTATACTTTCTTTGTATATCTGTAAAATATCACACCATGAAAGTTAAAAGCAGCTTACCTTCACATGGATATCATACTAGAGGCAAGCACCTATATATGGCTCCAAAAATGACGAAATCTTTCTGTCAACGAACTTTCTTATGTTTAGCCCCTAAAATATACAATCATATTCCCCTTGATATCAAAAATACGAAGAATGTCTTTCTCTTTAAAAATAAATTAAGATCATATCTCATGGAACAGACAAGACATTTCTGTAATATCATTAAAGTAGCATAAATTATAACGCCATATTCACCTAAACTTTCTTAAAAAAGAATTGTTTTATGCTTCAAAAAGCAATATATATTGTATTGTTTATTGTTTATTTTATTTAGCATATTTACCAGAACATAATTGTGTATTTGCAGAACTCGGTAAAAACTTATCAGTATCTAAGTTTAATTTTATTATACATCTTTGATTGTTGGATCTAAATTTTCAATTTGCTTTTTTTATGTCTAAATTTATCTTATATATGTATATTTATAGTTTAGTATATTATATTGTATTTTCATTTATTGTATATTTACCGAAACAGGTGTTCCCACACCTCTCGGAGGCCTTCGGGTTAATTTATTCACATATTTTTAATTATTGAAACAAATTTTGTATGATTGTTGAATAAATTATTATATTATTATAAATAGAATATTGAAGAATGTGCTGCTGTTTGCTTGTAATAAAAAAAACTATTACTAAATGCAGATATCAGGAAAATAATGACAATAGTATTGATGAAAACGGTAAGCGTTAATTAATTTGTGAGTAAAATATTAGCCCCATAAAAGAGGCTCCAAGAATATTAGGCAGAAGTCTTAATAATGACTAAAGTTGGGGTTTTTGTGCAAAAGAAATGTTTTAAATATGCACATAAATATGTTAAAGTATTTTAATCGTTTTTGACGAATTTTTGTTTACTGAAATTAAGGTAAGGGTAGTAAAACCAAAAACCATGATTTAAAATATGTTTACAAATAGAAAATAGATAATATTTGTTACATATAATACGATATAACAGATAGAATATTTCTCGTAATAATATATGCTTGATATCAAATCAATCATATAGTTTTATCATGTATCGCTTAATAATAAAATAATTATTAACTCTCACAATCAGATCTACCTAATTTGGTGTTGTACCAATTAATAATTAAATATTATTCCAGAACAGTAAAATTTGTCTTTTGTCGCTAAAAATTGTTTTAATGTCAAAAATATTCTTCCGGTTTCAAGCACATGTCAAGTGATGGGTACGTATTTAAACGATGCCATATGTTCGAGATCTAATTGGTCTAAAAACTATAATTTGAATTATGAACAGTCTTACTGAGTGATAAAATTTTTATATTTCTTTTACCAATTGGAAACCTTCATTCTTTGTTGGAACACTCAATTTATACAACCCTTTATATAATTTTTAAAGAAATCTGACTCAGATGATTCAGAATTAATAAATAAATACAAGAAATGTACCTTTGGGTTTGAAATTGCTATATTTCTGATATTAAGCAGATAAAGGGATCTGAAAACTTGTTCGTGGATTTTATTGTTACCCATTTATTTATAAACTTAGAATGATGATATGATGGTGATGATTTTATGTTAAAAAAGTAAAGAATATTCATTTTATGTACAAAAATAAAAAAGGCTGATTTTATGCTAAATATGTAATTTGCATAAAGATAATTATCGATGTTATTTCAATTTATAATAAATGACAAAGACACGTTTCCTGCCTTATCTAATGAGTTTGTTTCTGATAAATCTATTATTAGATTAACAATCTTAAAAGCCATTACTTTAAGATACAGTTATAATATTGAGGGACATTTGATTGAAGGTGAACTATTAAGGGACATTTGAAAATTAAAAATATTAATCAGATATCTCTTTTTTGACGACGTAGTGTAAACTAATCTCTTTTAGTGTTTGTAAACTAAAGTCTTATATGTTAGAACATTTACATGTAATTAAAAAAGAACATATTAAGCTCTATTTTAACCTTGTTGGGTGTTTTTCCCCTTAATAGGGCACAATATTAATAATCAGATAACAGGAATAAAGGCTAATCCAGTAATAAAATATGTTGTTGTTTATAAACCAGTAATAATAAAAATTATAAGTACTACTAGGTTTATGTTTTCTCCATTACATAACCAAATTGACACTTAACCACATGCGTTACAATTTCAAGACTAGAGCAAATTTAATTATTGAGTTTCTAAACGATTTTTAATACCATTTGATTTATTTGATATGGCAAGAAGGGCCATTCCGTACCTGTTGAAAGTAGCCGCCTCTGTCGCTCGTGTTTTGTTTGCAATTTGGCTATAGCTAAAGCGAGTTCCACCCCCACTGCCGACGCCAGTTGTCGGTGGCTCACGCTCACTCGATTCTGTTTTTAGCAGCCTAGGGAGGCGGCCTGCCTGTGGCGGCAGTAGCGCGTAGATAAGAGAATTGCAATGTCAAGTCAGAATGATATATTTGACCAACATTTCCATAGAGCGGGAGGATTTCCAATGGAGCGAACGTGCGTAATCTGTACGCCTGGAATTAACGCAACCGCCTCCCCCCGTCTCTCGGTCCCTAAGCCGGCTGCCGTACCCGCTCGCCCCACGGGTTATCACACGCGGTACACCTGACGATATGTTTGAGATCGGAGAAAAGTGGATTGTCTTTGTTGGAATGAGGGAACTGTTAGATAATTCGATTCGTTTCATTTGTACCATTGTGCAATAGGCAGATAATTTAACGACATTAAAAAGTAATTTTCATCGGGGCATATGATTTATGCTATCTCCTTTTTGCCCACCAAACATTTTCTTTTCACCACATCGTTCATATAAGATCAGTCAAAATAATTGTGAAGTTAATTTACAATATTTTTAAATTATCATCACAATTAATATTAAAAATCTCTGCTTAATGTAAATGATCCCGTTTACATCAAGTTATTTGCTTTTTTCTAGCAAAATTTATTATATCACAACAAAAATTTTAGTTACTTTCAAATGCTTTCAAAATCGAAAATCGTTTTTATACTTTTATATTTCACTGACTTTATTCTCCAACAACACGCTCCAATAAATAGTGGATGTGGATTTATTTATAATTTTGATATTTTCCTGTCGAATAACGAAAATATATACAAAACCCTTATACAACCAGTTTTGACATATGGGTCGGAGACACGGACCATTTCCAACGCAGATGAAAATCTCCTGCTTATATTTGAACGAAGGATCCTGAGAATAATATTCGGTGGCATATGTGAAAATGGTGTTTGGAGAAGGAGGTACAACTACGAGATATATCACAGATATAAACATATATTTGGTGGTAAAGATGTAGTATCCTTTATAAAAATAGGAAGACTAAGATGGGCAGGACATCTGGCAAGATCACAGCAGAACAACCTTCCTAGAAGAATCCTTATGTCACAACCAACCAAGTAGAAGGAGGGGTTGGCCAAAACTCAGATGGAGGATGGAAACTGGCAACAGTTGGCAATGGATAGAACTGACTGGCGTAATAGACTTGGGAAGGTCGAGGCTCTTTTATAGGGCTGTAGCACCAATGATGATGATGAAGGAATAACGAAATTCCATTATATGCAATATTTTATTTATCGGTAGAGATATTCTTCAACTTTCATTCAAATTAATATTACTTATCTTCCGTGTCCTCTTCATTCCCAGTCAAATTGTGAGCTTCTAGTGCTTTATGACATCCAGGGCTCTTTCGTTGGCTTGCTTTAGGTCTTCTTAGGTACAGGTTTGTTAGTTGTTGGCACACCTGCAGATGATCATTGATTTTTACAGCCCGACTTTTTTAGATTGTACTTGGAGCGGGCCACTCCACTCTGCAGCGTATTTAGAATTTTACACATAAAGAAAGGTAAGTTTGATTCTTATGGATGAGTAGAGTTTATGGATCGTGCTGGCTCCAAAGTTCTCTCTTCCGTTCCCTTGGTGAAGTCTCCAGCTGTTTTGTGTGACGAAGGAAGATTCTTCATGATCATGCAGGAGGTGACTGTCGTCTGTTATCTTTGATTTGTTTGTCTTTTTCGGCCACTGTGGCTACAGCTCTTCTGAAGTGGAGCCATTTCTGCAATGGAGTAGATTTTTGGGGACTGGGGTAGGTCTGAGGCGCCCTGTAATGATTTGATCCATTTTATCTAGAGTATTGTCCACTTACGAGGTTTGTGTTGAAAGCCTCCAGACTGGAATCACTGGGAAACTTAGTGCAAACGCTGAGGTGTGAAGGACATGTCGATGATCACCCCAAATTGTACCTGTTAGTTTCTTCATGATATTGTTTCTTCATGTGATTTTAATATTAGTTAAAAAAATCTTTTTTTCCTACCTTATAAGGTTTTTTCCTACCTTATACTATACTTACATTTTATAGGCCAGTTGTGCTAGGTTTGCTCGTAAATCGTAGTCATTTCTCATTTTCATCCCCACACTCTTACAATAATGGACCTTTGTCTATTCAGAAGCAACTTTGCCAGTCTTTGTTGTCAACATTTAACTTGCCTTGAAACCACAAGGCCTAGATCGCGATACTTCGCCACTCTGTCTAGTCTTCTATTTTTTCTTTTAATTTTCGATCATCTAGTCATTAAGCTTGTAACGTTATAAACGTCACATCTTTATTAATTTATATTTAAATAACTATTTTATTTTAATTTCTTTATTAATTTATTAATTCCTTTACCTCCGGCTTCGTTTTTACTATTTTTTCTTCAAAAAGTAGTTGGCGCCCTCTGTCTTTCCTTTCTCTTTTTCTGTCCGGTAGACTAAATACTCTGTTCTATGTTGACAGAAGTGCTAATTCCATCATAGACATACGTCCTATGTCATCTGTGCAAACTTCATTTAGTCTCCCTACTTTCTGTCAATCAACTTTACTAACATAATGGGAATATAATTCTTTGCCTGTTTCTGAAATTTATAACAGAAGGCAAAAATTATAGTAAGCTTCATATTATGGTCTGCAGAATTCTCTTGGGTTTATTGGCTTTATTGGTTTTATTGGCTGTTTATTGCCATACTTAAATATTATTTTTTATTTTTAATAAATATGATAAGTTAAGTAATTGTTTTATTTGCTATCGGCTAAGGGTTCATGGTTTAATTCATATTTTAAGACAAGACGAATTCACGCTTGAGATACTGAGGTAGGCGAAGCATAGACGATAAGCTCCCATGGTTGATTGAGGTATTATTTTTATAATAGTATTTCTATTCTCTTTGGTAGCCTTATCGTTACAAGTTCTTATACTAAAGAGTTTAACATTACGTTATAGATGGCAAACATGGATATTTATCAGTTATTATTACTGTAACAGCCTTTTCGCTGTTAGTTTGTCAATTTTATTATTGGTTTTTCTTCATCAACAATTTTTTACTTGTATTCTTTATTATAATTTGTATTACAATTAATTTGAGTACAGTCCTGTTCCATATCTTCAGTTAATGTTTGTCCATTCATTTTACCGTCTTTAATTCATAATAATGTAACGTAATGGTACCTATATCTTTGTATAATCTCATTTTTTTACTTCTTAGGAAAAAACGAGTTCTGTTTTTCTAATTTGTTTGCGATATATAACGAATTAATGGGTAATATTTGTGGGTAATAAATATTAACAAAAAGTACTATGAAATACTGATAATAAGGTGATAACAAAAGTAATAAACTAAGAAAAAGAGATTAAAAATTTCATAAAAAAGGAACACAGCCGAATTATCGTTGACAATAAACATTGGATCAAATACATAATATATATTTAAATGGGAATAAGCCACAATTAAAGGTTAAAATACGTTTATTGACGTTTCAATTTCCACTTCGGAAATCGTTCTCAAAATACAAACATTAGTAAATTAAACAAATTTTGTTTTTTGTTACTTAGTGAAAAATTCTTCTAATAATTTAATTTTATCTGACTCATCTATATTGACAATTCAGACATACCTTATACATTTTAAAGTAGACGACTTTAAAATGATATTGCCAATATTGTTGAGTTGCGTTCCTGGGACGACTTTACTTATAAGATAGTTCATTCGATTACATGAAATCAACTTTAACTTGAGAATATCCGTCAGAAAAGATCATAACATGTAATTCGTCTTTAAAAAGACAAATACATGCCATGATGACAGTAAAATTCTCCTGTTAGTGATTCCATAGTAAATTATGAGGGAAAAACCAGGAAAAAAACCTCATAATACTATCCCGACATGGTAAGTATTTGATCGTGCATTTAGTTTACCTTCAATAAACACCAAATTCCGATTTTATATGTTTGTTATTTAAAAAAACATAAATGATGTATTCTCTATATGTTACTGACTTACCAATACTGGTATTTTTCTTTTAATAACTTCCTCTTTCAATATGGGTAACCAGATCCTACTACATTCTGCCGAGGAATTCGCGACACAATTGGTCTCATTTAGCATAATTAGAGCCGCTTCTTTGATTTTTCTCTTTTTACCATCCGTTTCTTTTAGGACTATATTTGAATCATTCCATTGAACCCTATGTTCATTATCCCATGCGTGTTTACAGATTTGAGATCTATCAAATTCTCTATTTTTAATATAGGATTGATGTTCACTTATAAAGAAAACAATTAATCTGGTTCGGACATGTTAAAAGAATGCCAGAGTACAGATGGCCTAGGAGAGTACTGGAATGGATCCCTCCTGAAAGAAGAAAGAGAGGACGACCACGGAGAAGTTGGCGCAACGAGATTGATGAAGCAATGGCGGCAAGAGACTTAGAAGAGGCAACTGCATATGACAGAAAAAGATGGAAATTGGGGGCGGAGAAGCGGCGACAGCCGTAATAAATCCGTTATTATATATATATGTTCACTTATTCTAACATTTAATGGTCTTGATGTTTCACCTAAATAAAACTGATCGCATTCACAAGGTATTTTATAAATCCAATTCTTTGTCCTTTCTTGTTCATTGTTAGGTTTGGTTTTGGACAAAATAGATCTCAACGTGTTTGTTGTTTTGAATGTTGTTGAAATGTTGAATTTATTTCCTATCCTTTTAAGCTTTTCCGATAATCCTTTTATGTATGGTATTGTTATGTTCCTCGTATTATTCCTTGCATATGCTGTAGGATCTCGTTCTAAGTTGTTTTGTTTAAAAGCTTCCGAAGTGGAAATTGAAACGTCAATAAACGTATTTTAACCTTTAATTGTGGCTTATTTCCATTTAAATATAAATTAATTTAAAATGCCATAAGAAAATAGCTTCAGAACAAATACATAATATATTCACATAATTCGTCCATAAATGATAAAACAATAAAAAATAAAATAAATAAAAATATGTACTTATACATAATTAATAATTGAATAATAACCAACTCTTCTGTTTTTAAAGCTCCCTAACCTACAAATGGCGCTATATACGACCGTTTTGGTCCTAATGGATTCCCAGCCCTGCAATCTAGTCTTGTAACGTGATAAATTGTGTACAGACATAATGGCATTACATAAAAATCGATGACAATTAACGCGTGCGACCCCGTCTCCACCCTCCTTACCCGTTGTGGCGAACGCCATTTTCAGCCGTAATCTCATTTGTGCTGCGCTCTTCCATCGCATGGGGCCTGTTCCACTACCGCCACCCAACATGACGGCGGCGCAAGGGGACTAAATCTAATTAGCGCCGAAAGCTGATCGGTAATTACGGCGATTAATCAATCTGGTCCTGTTACGGAAAAGCTTCTTCTCGCCCAAGAACGAAACGCGTAGCCGAACGCTTGTAACTTACGAAATTTGGGCCAATATTGATAGGAACGTTACAAAATAATGCCTCTCTACTAAACACACGTTCATACATTTTTGTTTACTTTATCAAATTACTCGTACCACCATCGAAGTTTTTCTCAGATACAAAGGCGTTAAAAGTGTTGTAATCCTTTCAAGCACCTTTTGTGACTTGTACAATTTTAACAGACTAGCAAGTTGTATTTTTAAGGATAGGTCAGGTTTTCTTATTGGTTTGACCAATTTTCTGTCTGTGTTTTAGGCGATATTTTTTACTTATTCGAAGACATTCCTAGGCATTGTAGTTCCATATTAGAGTACTTCTTCAATTTGTTACATAATCTTCCTTCATTTCGTTTATTGCATTACTTTCTGATACATCTCTCGTAAACTTGCTCTATATTTTCCCATTCCCGTCAATAAATCATTAAATGCATAAATAAACTGTAATATCGAAATCAATGCTTTGGACAATGTTGCTGTGTGAGAATATTGTACAGCAGCTATTTTCTTGTGGCATTTAATACAATTTACTAGTTTTATTGGAAAAAAGCTACAATTTTACTTTAAAATAAGTTTATTTTATTTTAAAATTAAGAAAATTTCAGCTTCATAATTGGATTTACCGTAGCCGGAGTAAAAAATGTTAAACACTTACGCCTACACTTTGTTTCACTATACACACATTGACTGCAGACTTAGTGGGTTCTTTTAATAAAGACTGACTAAAAGAACTGCTTCACAGCGAACAAGCTGATGAGTTACGAACACTATTTTACCTCGACTTCCATAAACAGGCAGCTGGACATGTTTTCTCTCTTGTAACTAAGAGATAAATTGGAAACTAGGGAAACCATACTATGATTCACTAAAAATCTTCTAGTTCCACTCGTATTGCTGGAGGACGAACGAAGACAGACATTTTTCCTTGACTCTCAGATGAACTAACCGAAAATGGATGGTGCAGGGACAATCCCAGCAGCTGTTGTATCGCCAAACTCCGACCTCTTCAAGATCTCAAGCGAGAATAATTTGAAAAATTAGTAGCTGTGATTGTAACTCTCTTAACCTTGGACGTCGTCGGCTCGCAATATAATTTCGATTCTCACGCCCATGATTTAAAACTCCGATATTACTAAAATAACTATGGGCGAAACAGAGTAAACGAATTAAAAGGTTATTTGACTTTGGAAATAAACAATTGGATGTTTATTCTATTCCAAGTGTCATTAAAGTGTTTTTCTTGGAAGATTTTTCAAAACACAGATTAAAACTTGTACAAAATGGGATTTGAAATATGTGAATTAAAACTTTGTACACAATGAGACAACAAAAATGGCACAAGATCTTAAAGAAGAAGAATAAAGATGTTTCTCTCGCTGGATATTATAATCCAAGGGTTTGGGGGTTGATTACTACTATTCTAGTTTAATTTTATTTGTTGTTGTATTGTTGTTTCTATTTAAAGTGAAATTGGTGGTATGATGTCGATTATGTATACGAAAGTAAACAGTTTAAATAACTTGAAAATATATTCTAACTCTGATTAAGTTTAAACATTGTAATGTTATATTTTTTTATTAATAATCATAGTCCAAATGACATATATAAGCTTTATCGCCAGTTTTATGAAGAACCCCTTCAAGCTAAGGTCGTAACCTTACTAGCACTTGTTACCTAATAAAGTAATAAATCACTTCCATTCTCTCCAAATCATCCCCTAAAGTAATAAAACTCTCCGGGTCCCGCCGCTGCCCATAGACACATACACACATGTGGCCCGAAAATAAAGAAAACAGTAATTGCAGATCTCGACTGTGTCTTTATGGATGGGGGTGGCGATAAATTTGAGCTTTAATATCTCTCGGCTCTAGTGTTTGGGCCTGAACGCAAGCTGACGCCACTGCCTATGTAGTCGTCCTTCGCGACGGGTCGAGGGTCACCAGCCACCCGCCAGATGCCGCCCCCGACGATTTGCTAACTACGTAATTACCCGGCAGGGGTCAGCAGTTATATATCGGTATTGGTTATTTGATTCTGGTCGAGAACTGGGATTTTAAAAAGGAATAATTGTTTAAATATACAGAAAAAAGATTAAAATTAAGCCAAAAGAATCTTTTACATTGTTAAAATATGAGAAATATGAATTTTAAAATTCAAAAGTGGCTGGAAAAAGATCAGAATAACATATAAATTAGTATTCCTACAGATCTTAGCAGACTAGACTACAGACTAACAGACAGAACTACATGGGTAAATTGAATATGAGTAATGTGAATGAACCCTAATACAAGAAATAATACACTAGCAAAACAAGTACTGAGCCAGCAGGAATCCTTAACTCACTACAGTGGAACTTGGTTATGGCGTCATTGAAGGGTCCAGTAAAAAATGACGTTATAAAAGAGGTAGAAAAAATGAAATTTTAACGAGGCAAAATTGTATTACAGCATTATTTATTACTACAGCTGCATTTAGGATAAACAATTAAGAAATAAAACATATCATGTATATTATGAAACTTACATTTTTTATGAAGAAGTTCTCTAATGCTGAAAAACGTCAGTTATATTCTTCTGCAGAACCCTTTCCGAAAAATAAAGTTTTTCTGTAGTGTCCTTAATAATCTGAGCTGCTTCTTTGGTAGTTGTGGATGCCTCCCTGAACTGGTAAAACCTGGATATGGTCTCAGCAGCTCTCATTCCTTCTTGGATTGTAGGACAATCAACGCCGTCTTCTTCTTCTGCTTTATTATATTCATGAACATCCATTTCCACATTTTGCGCTTGTTCCACAATTTCTTTATTACTTAAAACTTGAAATGTTTCTATCTGATTGTCTACTGAAATGTAGAAGTCAAGATCAGTTCCTCTTCTTCTACCTTATTCATACCTAACATATGGATCCTATTTCTCCATAGGACGTCTCCTATTAGCTATTGCGACTATCCTTTTTGGGGATGAGATGTTTCCCACCAAGTCTGATGAGCTCAGACTCAGCTGGACCTAGTCGATTGAGATGATCTTAAACAAAAATTTGGATAGAGATGGATAAAAATTTCTTTAAAATGGAAGACAAGAAGTAAGAAATTAAGAAAAAATTATTAATAATTAAGAAGTAAAGTTTAGAATATGTTTAACTACAATAGTGATGATATTCTCGGAATATCCCAAGCAATAGTGACCTACTTTTATGTGAAGACGATGTAGTTGTCAAAATATCCAGAAGAAGATCTCCATGGTCAGACTAAATAAAGAGAATTACTGGCTATTATTTGTCAAATGTAGGAAAAAGTTTTGAAAATATTAGTCGTCGACGCAGAGAACAGACAGAGAAAGTATTCGGAGAGACAGAATAGGAACAGGTAGATGCTTGACTTCCTAGTAACGGTACAAATTTTAATTTATTATAACAACTCAATTCAGTATTATTGGGAAGGTCATGAATTTAATGGGTTTTTAAATACAAAACTAAGAAAAATTTGATCTGTTTTGCTATTTAACTCTAGTATAAAAATAATATTGAGTCATTAGCAAGAAAATTTTTGTTGAATTTGACATAATTCTTATTCTTTCAACAGAAACACGGAACAGACGAATGGACAGGAATAGGGAATGGGATATGGATGAATGGGATACTGTCACTGCATCCTAACGAAGGAAAAATGTAGAAAGCAGTATGCGCTGTATAAGTGGATGAAAGATAATCTTGTGTCTCTTATGTATATTAATTTTGTAACGCTTGAACGTTAGTTAGATTTTTGGAAAAGGGATCCCAACTCTTTGTGAATCTTGTAATACGACAACTTTGACTAGTTTTGGACTCTTTAAGCTAAAACTTAATTCATTCCATTTTTTACTCGCCTTTTTGTAGGACATTTTTGTCTAAATTTCTGAATTAATAATTTTTAATGATTTTTCCCCTTTTTTAATGATTTAATTTTAATTTAAAAGCGAACAGTTGATATTTACAATTATCTCCGTGACAAAGTTTCTCTTTTATATCACGATATCTTCCTCCGTCTTTTCTCTGATTTTAACGCTGATCTTCAGCTGTTTTATTAAAAGCAGCCATATTTACTGTCGGCCATAAAAAGGGGTTTTCGTTGCTTTATAGCGACATTGATCATTTTGTTGCGTTATTAGGGTCCTTAAGTTCCAGTTACGGGGCATGAAATCGTTTTTTATGTCTGGCACAACGTATCTAACGTCACAATGATGAGTGACATGGGTTTTAGTCAATGTTAAAGTTGGTATAGGTCAAGAGAAATTATGGTAGTATAGATCGTGTAACTTTTTATACGCACCACTTGCAGTTTTATTTTATTTTGTTGGTTCTTTTGGACCGTTCTCGGAATTTTCGTAAATTTTGTTTTTATACCTTTTACATGTGTTTTTTATTCAGTAGGTTATGGTTGATTTTTTTATTATTACTGAGCTTTGGATAACTATAAAGTGACACAGATGTGACAAAGCTGAGTTAAATATATCAATTTTTCTAATTGCTCTAATCTAATGGATTATGTTTACCAATAGAGAGTTATTGAAGAGATGTTTTATGTCGTCCTGGAATAAAAGTACCTTTATTTTGACATATACGCATGCACAGTTTCGCGTCCTTTATTTTTGTCCTTTAATAAAATACAGGACATCTGTATGTAAATTAAATACTTTTATTTAAAGATCTCTTATTTTGACATAACCTGTCAAATTACGTGTAGAAGGGAGACAGACATCTAACTTCACTTATATTTATATACATATTTGATCAAATGTATTTTGTGTTCTATTATATTTAATGAATATTGTCAGTATTATTATTATTCTCAATTAGTAACCTTCGTGATTGTTTTACTACGTTATACCGATAATATTCACAAGTAACAACTCTATTTCTTTATCATTTGCGCCAGCTAAACTATATAGCTATATAATGGTAATATACACATTGTAAGATGAGTATTATTGATTATAGAATTCTTTAAATAACAATTTAATGTTAGAAAACAATTAGTACATGTTTGAGAATTCCATGAAGATGACATAAAGGTCGGATCATTCTATTTTATTATCTTGTTATAGAGAGTCATAATATATACCTTTGACAAATAAATTTTGTAAATCATTTTAACAATGACTACTTGTAGGGTAGGTAATAAATATTTGGTATGATATCACAATCCAACTCTGTTCACTACATATATAGATTATTTACCTTTTTAAGATATGAGCAAATTAAAAACAAAATGACACGTTGAACATTAATGAAATGAATTCAGCATTAAAGGAATATTCGAAATAATTTGTAAAAGTCATTTTGCGAATCGGTATTATATCGGTAGCCGCAATCAGCAGTGCCGCCGATTACCTCGCAGCCCGAATCAGTGGTTGAAGTATAGGAGAACCTCCGCCCCCGGCGGCGTGTACGTTTTTGTTAGCCGTAATGTCGTCAGGAGCAATTCCTTTGTTAACCCGAATAAAGCAGAGATAGCTTTCCGAAATGCAAGGATGCCGTCGTCGAATGGGGTGGGTGTTAATGGTTGTGCCGGGATAATGGGTCGGCTGCCACTATAATGGATGGAATTGCATTAAAATGTGATCTGCATAGCTTCTCGCTTACATTCCTCGTTCCGAAAATGTAATTACCGATCAACGAGTCTTGCGTTTCCGTTACGCTTACGGAGACACGGGCGCAAGGCTGCATACGGGAAGGGGAAGGGTGGTTTTTGCATTAGAATGACTGCCTCTATCCCTGTAATGGATCAGGTGGAAATGCGGAAATCTAATTTTTGTTGCTTATTCAACTTTTTTTATTATATTGATGATTTTGTTAGGACCGAAATAAATAAATGAAAGAAAAATCTGATATTTTCCCACAACTCTAATTTATGATGACGAAGAATGATTTTTTATCTATGTTAATATTATCTATATTTTGTCTATGTCTAATATTTTATCTATTTGTTTAGTACTCGTATAGGCTCTACCATTTCCCTTATTACTTCAGAACATTATCCAGATCTAAGACAAGTGTAAATACCGTATTTCTAAAATTGGTAAAAAAGCAGAAAAGAGCTAAAGAAATTAATTTAATTAAACTTTAATTACCAGGAGCATGGTTCACCTCTGATTACAGTTAGTACTTGAATTAGTGTGTGCGTTTCCTTCTACTTGCAGTTAATTTTCACCTCTGGGTACATTTAGTACTTGAGTTACTAAAAATAGCTGCTTACTCTGGTATTGAAGAAGCTACATACAAGTATAGCAAAACGTTAAGATGGATTCACACTTGGTTTATTTAAATAAGACACGGTCAAAAACTGAAACGCAATTAACTAATTAGTTAGTTAATTAATTAGTTCGACTTTGTCGTGCTATGGGAAGGCACTGTATCAAATTAAATGTTTTCAGAAATGTCAGATTTCCTAGTTTCGTTCTTAGATTGACGTCACCAGATGAGTGAGCCAGGTTCACGAAATATTGAAAAACCAATACAATGCCCGACTACTCAAATCAATTGACTAAAAACACATCCCAAGAGAGACTTGGGTATATCTCAGGATGGAGTAAATCCATTAAGCAATTGTATGATGACGGACTGAAGAACTGATGCAGCAAACAACTTACTCCAAAACCTGAATGATGGCAAACGAGCTAAGAGGGCTATTACCTACAAAGAACGATTTAAACTTTAGGTACTCAATTCGGAAAGTTTGGGCACTGGAATATCGTTGATATTCCAGTTACATGGCTCTGGGTTTTAAGTTACATATATAGCACTCAAATCTCCGCAGACAAAGAATATTATGCTGGATATATCGAACATCAACAATGATCCAGGCTTACTGATGCATTAAATCCGCCAAAAATCTTTAAGTCTTTAATACAGTCGCAATCAAACGCATTCTTCATTACTGAAGACTAGCTCCGCAACTCTCAGTGGTCCATATTTTACAGAATTTAAATAGTTACTACAATCAGACTGCTAACTTGATGTGGACTCTGGAGAAGTTCTTATTAGGCGTGGCATCAAACAGGGATGTGTTATGTTGCCTATGATGTTTAATGTCTACAGTACATCAATGGTTGAAGGAGCGCGAATAATAGTACCGAAAAGGTTTACATTGGTGGAGCAATCATTAATAATATTAGGTGCGTCGATGATACTGCCTTAATGTCGGACTAAAGTCTAGAAGATCTTGAGGATCTGTTGAACACAGTTAAAAAGAATTGTAATAAAAAGGGCTTAGCTACCAACGAAAAGAAAACGAATTGGATTGTCGTAGGAAGAATGAATATTGAAGAAAAATACTATACAGTACAACTTGTAGACCTCCATCTTTCATTGCGCTCTTTACTTCTTGTCTTCACGTTTTCGTTAGCCTCCTTTCCTGCGGTTGGTGGGACCTATTGTAACCATTTCTTGAATTATCGTTGATCATTTACCCTTTGAATATGGGCTTACGTTTAAACTTTTTGCATTCTATAGTTTCCAGGATGTCGGTGTCTATGCCCATACACTCTCTAATTTCAATATTCCTTATTCTATCTCTTTTAGTGAGTTGTAAAAATATATGTTAACAATTCGTTTTCATTGCTTTTATATTGGATACTTTTTTTATTTATTATCGAAATCTTTGAACAATTAAAACATTACTTTCGTATATCGTAATTTTTGCGTTTCAAGTGATGTGGTTATTCAGTTGTACTTTTGCTAAATTATGTATATGTAAGCCGGTATTTAGGCGCCACGCCCTTCCGGTAGGGATCTATGGAGGAGTATCACAGGGCTTGAACCGATATCCACTTAACCATTCTACAGTGAAGCGAATGAGAATTGGCCGCCTGACCCGCTTGGCTATCTGACCGACCCTTTTGCTAAATTACCTTGTCCAATTCTAGTTGCAATTTGTTCCCGATCATCTTTTGTAATGTTTACACCGAAATATTTGTAGGTATCAGTATATTAACGTCTCGCTGAACACGCCTGAAAATTCTACGTCTGCCCCGCTTTGCTTTATGAATGTGAAACGTGAACGCAGAAAGTGAAGAATCTAAATTAATTAGAAGTGTTCAAATTGTAGTGTTACCATCGCAAACATGAACAGCATACATGTCCAACTAACGTATCCTAGAATCGATACATAAACAGTGAGAACTGATTAGCACTATTAAAATGAGAAAGGTTAACAATTTAGGGCAAAATATAAGGAAAACCCTAGGTAGGACAAAAATAACCGTAAATAATTGTTTTATATCCAACAAGCTTTCGAAATGTAGTGTTATAAGCGCATCTTACGTATATCCTGGGTTGACAGAGTTACTAATGTGGAGATCCTGCGTAGAATGGGGAAAGAATGTGAAATTCTCATGACCGTCAAAACTAAAAAGTTGGAATATCTAGGACATGTAATGAGAAATCAAGAACGTTACGGCCTTCTTCAGCTGATTCTCCAAGGGAAGGTAAATGATAAGAGAGGACCGGGAAGAAGACGCATTTCCTGGCTTCAAAATTTACGAAAGTGGTATAACACGACTACCACTGAACTGTTCCGCGCTGCAATAAACAAAGTAAAGATAGCCGTGATGATCGCCAACATCCGGAACGGATAGGCACTTCAAGAAGAAGATATCCAACAACCGATGAGCATTCACAACAGGTTCTTAACATGGTGACATCCAATTCTTAAAAACATGCATGGCACACAAAGAAGAATGAATTGCGGGGTATTTAAAAGTCAAGAAGAGTTGTTTTGATGTCCAATAAGCGTGCTGCTTATTGGTTTCGCCAAGTTCCTCCAATCAGCTGACCATGTTTTATAACACCTGAAATTTGTGTCTATAGATCAAAACAGCAGACCATTCCATTCACTATGTAATATACGACTGCCCCATCCCAACGTTTCAAATTACAACCCACACTTCCTTAGAATTAGTTTCGAACGAGCTCTCTAGATTTTGTGTAATTTTCTGATTTTTATATATGGCATGGAACTACTCATAATTATATATTATTAAATATAAGCCATAACGTCAAATAAAGAGAGGTAATTGTTAAGAAAAACGAAATTCTAGGGCACCAGGAATAGGAATTTCAGTGTCACGGATTCACAAAATGGAATAAAATTCAATAAATAAATAAGATTAAATGGAATAAGAAAGTATAATAATGTAATGAATATAATAATATACATAGAAACGTTGACTAGGCCCGTAAAACTGCAAGTGAATATTAAAAATCAATAAGAACTGTGCATTACGGAGAAAAATAAAATTCCATCTTCAAAAACATTAAATTAAAACTCAGAAAGTGAACATTTTAAGAGGTACGGCCACCATCCTGCTCAGAATGTCTATGTTTATCTATGTATATCAGTATATATATATATATATATATATATATATATATATATATATATATATATATATACATATATATGTTTAAAAAAATAAATTGTTATGAATGTAATTTAAAAAAGTCAATATGAAACACCCCTCAGAGATTTAATAATATTGGTTTAATCCGAGGCATTAGTATTTAGTAGACGAAACAGAAACAACAAACATATCGCAGTCCCAGCCCGCACAAAACCGCCCACTCATCTCCCGAGCAATTTCTCTGGAGCACGTTTCGAACAAATCATCGAAACGTCGCGGTGACCACGTCGGAGATCGGATGTAGCGTCGAGGCGTGCATAGAAATCGCCTGTAAGTAGGTCGGAACGGCATTTACCGGAAACCATGGTCAATTTTCGTAGATTTTTCGGAAATTGGTACGATGGGCCCTTATTCGTCTAAGGCCTGCCGACAATTAGACCTAACAGATAAAGAGGTCATAAAAATTCCACAAGTGTGTGGGATTTATTATTGGTTCGGGGGTAATCTGGACTATTTGGGATCGAGGATAAGCTAATGTGTCTATAAAGAAAATATGAGATTTCCTGCAATACCCTGGAGACTATATCCTGCAATTTCCCTACGCTATAATAATAATGTACTGTTAGAATATATATATATATATATATATATATATATATATATATATATATATATATATATATATATATATATATATATACATAATTTTTTGCTAAGAGTCAGCAGAGGTGAAACATGCAACCGGATGTTTAACGTTTAATCAAATTAATTTCTTTACCTGTTTCTCTGCTTTATACCACTTTTAGTGATATGGTCTTTACATTCATCTTAGTTCTTGATGTTTTAATTAATATGGGAAATTAGAAAATAGACACCTACAAAAATTTTAGTAACTCATCATCAAACGAGATATTTACGAAATATCTAATCTTTAAAAGGGTATTTTCATTTTTTTTCTTAGTTTTGCTTCATTTACAAAGTTCTGCCTTTAAAAATATTGAACTTTGGAATGGTATTATGCTATGTGAGGAGTTTATTAGAAAGTGGTAAACCATTGTTAAATTGGTAGATAATAAAAGGTTTTTAGCTGCACTTTTTATCTTAATTTTTTAGGTAAAATGTGTTTTAAAGATGATACCCCAAAAAACGAAATAAATAATTCCTATGATAATCAAATTATATTCCCACTTTACGTAACACTTTAAAAATTGTTGAAAAGTTCATTCAAATCTAAACACACACTAAATCTTTTTTGCAACAAATCAAACAACACTTTTTACAACATTTTTCCAGGTTGTGAATTGGTGATAAATAAATAAAGGATGATACAAAAACATTCATCATCATCATCAACCTGTATGCCACCTATGTCCACTACTGGACATATGCGGTTTTTTTGTCTTGGTCTCCACTCGACAATACATTTTGTCCATCGGTTGTGTGATAATCTGGCGACATGACCTGCCCAAATCCATTTTAGGCGACGCGATTTTTTCGATAGCATCTGTTGTTTTTGTTCTAGGACGTATTTCTTCGTTTGGGATTCAATCTCTCAGAGAGACACCCAACATCTGACGCTCCATAGCCCTCTGTGTCACGCGAATCTTATTCAAAAACATTAAATATGTTAAAATTTTAATTAAATATCTAGTTGGATTTCAGTAATCAAGAAATTCTGAATCATTTCTCTGGTTATTTATTGTTAAACCATCATTAGTAAAAGGTTCCTACTTTGAAATTCACATTATTTAGCAGCTAGTTTATGGTTACACCTGTGTTGAATACCATTTTCGTTTGATATTTCCAAAAGTATTTATTAAAATATAGTCCAAACCAAACTTTACATTTTTTTTTTCAATTGCTTTATATTTAAATTAACAAATTTTTTGTAAAACTTAAAAGTTTCTGTAACAGAAGATATTATTGAGATCTTGACAGATTGATTTGAACCATTTCTTTAAGACATTATTTATTTTACGACAGTTCACTTTAACTTTCTTACGCACAACGTCTACATTTCGTTCCATGTAGCTTGATTCCCCCTGTCAGATTTTTTCAATTGTTGCATCTCTGTCCTGATGGGATCTTTTAATGGATCAGGTGGCATAGACTCGCCTATTTCATGTCGGCACAATTACATAAAAAAGACGATGATCGGGGAGTTTCCCAAGCCTACCGAGTGTCTGCTTTTATCGAAGGTGGCTCGAAAAATTGCTTAGTCATTCGTATAGACTAGGACTGCTCCGTTGTTGTTGATTTTGTTTGAGGGGGCATTTATGCGTGTAAACGATTTTAATTTTTTTCTTTTTTATTTGGTTTTTTATATGTATATATTATAGAACTGGTTTTAGCATACAATCTCGACGAGAAACTAATGTGATAAAAAATCGCTTAAGAAGTCTTACCTTGAGTTGATAGAAAGTATCACGTATACATTGTTTCGCACCTTATACTGTAAAAATAACACAAAGTTGACTTTAAAACATTATATATATATATATATATATATATATATATATATATATATATATATATATATATATATCATCATTAATGGTATTTTTTCAATTTTATTTCAATGTCTCAGTGTTCTGTTTGCAACTCCATACTTTCGGATATAGCTCATGTTTTGTATGCAATTGGTTATTTTGTCAGTAGCAACCTTTCATACCTTTTATTCGTTAATAAAATGTTTTTTCACTTTTAGATAACATAAGTTGTATATTGGAGATGATCCATATTTAAAAAAAAAAAACATTGAAACTACTTTAATAATGAAACGTATACAAAGGACCTCTACAGTAGATGTAATAGCTTAATAAATTGGTCGTTTTTATAGTTCTGGAATATATTATTTGTATAATTTCTAATTTGAAGGGAGTTATTCGTTTCATACTCGGTTTATGATTCGATTTTTAATTTACCTGAAATGACTTACCTGAAAAGTGATAATGTTTCGCTTCTCGAACTTCCGCGACTACAAACAAGACATCTACATAACATTTTACTAAAATATTAAATAAATGACCCTCAAAAAGTTCATCATCATAATCAATGGCGCTACAACTCTTCGTGAGTCTTTGCCGCGTTTACTATTGCCTTCCATGTTTGTCGGTCCTATGCCAGTAATTCCCATTGTCGCACTCCTCAAAAAGTTAAAAAATAAAATTTGCTTTTCACATAAAATATGCTAATAAACACAAAAAGATGACAGACACACCCAATGACGTATCAAAACGTTCTTTTGATTATGTTTTAACTTCGTAAAAAATTGTGAACGTTGCAACTTCGTATCAAAACAGTAAAAAACAAGAAAAATAATGATGTGTCACTATCGTCATTGCAAAAAAACACTACTGGAGTGTTTAATAAGTGACAGATGACATTTGACAGGTTGCGCCATTTTTAGTACACCAAAAGTAGCGTGTGACGTCAGATTGGAAGGAGCTTACAACGGTATTAAGATACAAAATTTTCCTAGGTCCAAGCGGATCACACTTTGCTTCGATCAAAACAAATACGGCATTGACGTCTGACAAAAACAATTTTAAAATATTATGTAATCTATTCATTTCGTAGATCATAAATCTGGAATATTAATTTTATCACACAAGAAGCAAGTGTTTTGGAGTAAATATTCTACCTTGAGAATGAGAATTTTTTATTTTTATTTAAAATAATAAGTAAATGTTTTTTGAAACTATCTACATTTACCGTCTATTTTTTTTAATTTACAGTAAAATGCAGCTTTTTGTAGAATTTTTCAAGTTTGATAAAGCTTTTCTTGGTAAAACTTTCCACAAGGTAAGTGCATAGTTCCGCGTAGCGAGAAAACTTCTCTGTTATAATTTTTCATTCCTTTAACTAAATTTCCAAGGATAACAAACTGTCAAAAACGTATCATAACTTTGGAAAACTATCCCGAAAGTGGTATAAACTGTAATTAATAAAGTTGGAACAAAAGAACAACTTACAGTATGCCACAAACCTCCTAGACATAACAAAAAACAAATTTGTCTTCTTGACGGAGTTTCCAGAGCAAGCGCGTCGCATTAAACAGTTGTTTATAATCCAAAATCAGATGTCGCCCCTAACATGGCGCATATAGAGTTATGAATGTGCCCAATTACATCTTAAAAGCTGCGCTCAATTAATTTCCACAGCTGCTGCAGCTTAATTGGGATCGGCTTGCTTGATAATAAACTTTCTCTCTCTTGACGGGACAAACATCGGCGTTGCCAGGTTTGCTTTAATTTACCAAAAATTTCGGAAAGGGAAGATGGAAATTTAACAAAATATACATTGTTATTGTTGAAGCAAAACACATATCAGAAGTATCACAATTCGTCTCTCTTTCTGTTCTCTTCTTTTTTACAATTCATTCTCTTTGAAGCAAATACAAGTCCTTTAGCTCTTTTTTTCTTGTTGGGAGAACCATATTGTCGGCGAAAGATAAGCGTTGGTGTTTTAGAGTGTGTAGTGTATCTTTCGTGTGGATCTACCAAAACAATTTTTTAAACTTAATTAAATAATGCAGTCGATACAGGGTATCCTTGTGTCATACAACGATTTTGTTGGCAAAGCTGTCATGTACTGTCATTTTTGTCAATCCTATCAATTATATTAAGATCTATTAAGATTAACATTTTTCATAGCTTTACAAACGACATTTTTATCTGTTCTAGCGTAAACCTCTTTGAAATCAATATATTGCATTTAGTGCATTTATGGTCAGATTGTCAGGTTGTGTTTGTAATTGCTATCTAGTAATTGCTTTAGTATGAATGCCTGGTCTGATCTGTCGTAAATCAGTTTCCTTCTGAAGCCTGTCTGGTACTCTTTAACTATTGGATCTTCACATCTGCTAAACCTTATCTTAAAGATTGATCAGTATCTTATATACGAAATCTAGCCGTGCAATTGCTTTGCAGTTATTCCAGTTAGTCACATCTATCTTCTTCAATATTGAGATTTATGTACGTCTGACTTTTTTTTAGCGGGAAAATAAGGAGGACTGATAGGGCAAAAGGAGAAATAGAAAGTGATGAATATAAAATAAAAACTTACATAAAACACACAACATAACATACATATTTGGAACTCGTACAAAAAATGGAAAACAGCAGAATGATACAAAGATTGCTAAACACAAAACCTATTAGGGCAAAAATCAAAGAATAAATACGCAAAAATCAATGTGGAGCGTGAAAAATGGGTTAAAAATTAAAAATAACATATCTGAAATACAAAAAAAAATGTAAATAAAAACCTAAAAGAAAGTATAATACATGTAAATTAATTATAGTGATTATATATCACTAGTTTAATATGAAATATATAAAATATATTACCAAGTAACACAAGCCATACGCTTCTATGCCTTATACAGCTTTATCAATAAAGTATAATGGTAAATAGATTCTTCTTCTTTCAACAGCCCTTGACTGTTCACTCCTGGACGTAAGTCTCCCCTTGGCGTTCCATCTTAATTTGTCTTTTGCTACCTAGTATCATTATCTTCTCGCCTTTTGTTTCTCATCGTCTCGCCATATTTTTAGTCGACTCACACTTCTATTATACACTCTACGTGTCCACTTTACGATGGGTGTAATCCACCTGGTATCCACCTGTGTGGCAACAAGTATTACCCAAGACAAGACCAATACTCTACTTTTGTTCTTCCAGGTAATTATTCATTGTGGACGCAATCTTTTAAAGTTGTTGGCGACTTTTATAATCAACTTATAAGAATGGTCAGAATTATGGGAATATTATTGTTCTTGAGAACAATTATAAGTTTGCCAATGGCAACCCATGTCATACGGATTCTTCGGTCTACTTCCGCGTGTTGGTTTCCTCTGCTCAAGTTTATTAGATGACCCAAGTAATTTATTCTCTCACTCTTTCTTTCACTTCCTTCCCCACAATAACTGGTACTTCCTCCAAAATAAAAATCTTGGTGTTTGTTAGATTTATTCAATATCATTCAATATTTAAACCTATTTCCTCCCAGTTAAACTGCTTAAAAACACCCTCTGGATCCAACGTGAATAACTTCGAAGAAATCGTAAACCCTTGTCACACTCCTCTCTGAATTTGTATTTTGTTAGATTTTGTGTTCTCATAAATTTTTATTTCTAATGTAGCGTTTTTATATATATGCTTTGCTTTCATCAACTAGCCTATATTTGTCCACTGATAAACGAAGGCCTCTCGTAAAATTTTCCACCGATTTCTATCTTGAATTTCTTGCATCCAGTTTGTGGTGATTCGCTTTATATCCATTCATCCATCTAGTCGGTGGTCGTCCCTTATTTTGATATGACTCTTGTCTTGGTCGCCATTTAATATATATGTCGTCAGCATATTATGCTTTAGTAGGTTCTTATATCTCGAGTCTATATCTTACCACGTTATCCATTGCTTCAATGACTAATGTAAATACTGAAATATTCTGATTGAGGATGAAGTGGCATCGGACGCGCCAAGTTTGCTAGACGTAAGAACATGGAGAAGATGGGCGCGGCAAGGTTGGATGCATGGTTTGGAAGTTTGGAGGAGGATAAAGCTCGATTTGAGTTGTAGCACCATTGGAGAGAGAGAAAGGATCCCATTAATTTAAAATATGTAGCTAGAATAGATTATCTAAATAGCCCAACCTAAACAAATTTTACCATTTAAATACAAATAAAAAATATTGTGAATAACAGAAACTCTACAATTATTATTAACAGGCCAAAAATGTTATTTTTTGTGGACGGATAAAAACTTTGATATTCTTTGAATTTTCTACATAGAAAACAAAAAAACAGTTAATTTTTCGAAATCGTTTTAAATCTGGCAACCTCGTTCCGACTCTCGTGTATTTTCACTCCTTGCCAAGCACGGTTTGATTAGGTGCGATGCCTATGAGTCTTACTAACACGCTTGCACATGCTTGAATTTATTGCAACAGTTCGCGAATTGTAAGCGTGAGCTTTTGAGATATCATAATTGGGTGCTAAATCTCTCTCTCCAATCAAAAGCTGTGTTCGGAAGATATCCGCAAGATGCTTTGCCAAAATGACGAGTTATACTTTCAGCTATGTTAATTAGAAAGAATTCCGACACGTGTTAGAATGTCAATTGCTTTTTGCTACTTATTAATTAATTCTTAATTAAAAGACACAAATCTCGTGAATGTTTTTGCACTGTGCAATTAGTGCATTAGCACAAGTTTTTGTAAATAGAATATCTTGCTAAAAAATCGACATATTTCTTGTAAATTGTGAATACTATGTAACCTATAAATCTATTGCGAAATTGTCTTGAATTGTCATATATAATTATGAATACATACCAGAAAAATTACTTCTACAACACTGCTACAACGAGCCATCGTGAAAAATCATTTTGTGAGCAATATAGGGTAATTATTGGAAAATAGTTTAATGGAATTTAAAAGTAGGAAACCAGCTTTTAAAGAAGATCATATTATATTAAAAATATTAAGAATATTAAAAATAAAATATATAAAATGTTTACTAAATACTTTTCCAAACAGTCGATTGCCCAAGAAACTTTTTTGGGCAACCCTATAAGCACATATTTGTATTATCCTTCTGACCACTTCCTTTCTTAATACATAGGTTGTACAGAAATCAACTGATCTTTTTAGCAGATCTATATTTACAACCCCGCTCTTTAAGGAAATTTTCTTTTTGCTATTTTACCTTCCATACTTTCTTTGTTTTTATGTCGCAAGGCTTTTGCCAAATGTTTACACTGGCCCATTTTTTTTAAACAATTCCTATATCACTATCGTATTCCGAGAAAAGTAATAAAACCTATTAACGTTTTTGTTATTGTCATTTTCCTATATTACATGATTGAGTAATTTTTAATTAACTTTTAAAATCTCCGCAGGTTAACTTAAACTCCGCAACACTTTGTAGTTTTTGTTTTTAATCCATTTCTCATTTTCACTATCGAGAAACTTTATTGAGTTGTCATGTTCGCTACTAAAAAAAATGATTTCGTTTTATGCCTCACGCGTCGCCGTTTTATAAATAATTCCTAAACATATCAACCAAAACAACTTCAACATCTGAATTTAACGTCAATCCCAACGTCCAGCCATCAGTATACCTACCATCAATAGTATTCCGCACGCAGAATAACATTGCCATAAAGTCACATTCTTTCAACTTCGTTCGGACACAATACTGTGTTATCTCGGGCTATCGCGATCGAAAAAATAGTTGAAAATCGCGGGAAAAAACTGGCGACGAGAATTTCTGGCATGGCCATCTCGAAAAGCGGCGATTTGTATCCGACACAATGACACGATCGGCCGTGTCATTGTTCGACTGTCTTGAGGCCATTTCATCGGACACATTATTGATGACACCTTCGAGACCTGTGGGAACATTCCGGATACTAATGACAATAGACAACGGACGGAGTGAGGATGTTTACTCATGCAAATTAGGCGTTTTCTTTTTGTTTTTGGAGCAGCACACAATAATGGAAGAAAATATATTATTCACATAATAAAACTACATACTTTTTTATCTTATTAGCAATAAAGAAGGAAAATCTTGTTTTCTACAATTTTTTTTTATTTTTTTCCTACAATTTTTATAATGGAGCTAAGAGTTGTAACATTGTTCCTTTGGCATCTTCTTTTCCGTCTTTCATTTGGGGATAGTTCTTTTCGACTATTCTGCTTTTAATTTTCCCCTCTTGTGATACCGTGATTGTGGCAAGCTCTGCTGAACAACTTCAACTAATACTAAACAAGATAAAGTGTTACTATGAAGGATATGGACTAAAAATAAATATAAAACGACTAAATACATGATAATAACAAAAAAAAAACAAATATACAAATAAACATACATTTGGAAGACGAATCGATAGAAAGGGTTGACAAATACAGATACTTGGGAACCTGGATTTGAGAAAATAATGAACAAACAACAGAAATAGGGGCCAGTATAGAAATAGCAAGCACTGCGTTTGTGCAAATGAAAACAATTCTCTGCCACAAAGACCTTAGACTAAAACTGAGAGTACGAGCTCCAATATGTGACCTGTTTTCACAATATGGACACTAAAGCAAGAATACATAAATAAGTTACATTCATTTCAAATGTGGTGTTACAGAAGGATTCTTAGAATAGCATGGACACAAAAGAAAGTGAACATGGAAGTATTGCCAGAAATATAGTGAGAGGACAGCTATATAAAATTCTAAGATTCACAATTCAGGAAAAGATAAGAGAGGGGATGAGTATAGGAAGAAAGAGAATGTCATGGTTAAAAAATTTTATGGACTGGTGTAGAACTCTTCAGAGCAGCTGTGCACTTAAAGAAGAACATTGTATAGATTGAAGTATTTTGTAACTATTTCTTAAATATAAAAAATATCTTATGAGATCTCAATTGCTACATTTTCTTTGTTCTCTTGTACAACATCGAACCATGGAGCAACTGGAAGCTTCTAGTAAAAAAGTAATACTTTTTGTGATTTGATCCTATTGAAGAATGAAGCGAATGTCTTGGATACATCGTGTTACAAATGAGAAGGTATTTAATACCACAACTACGAAAGATAGACAATTATATTAAGAGAAATAATATTGTGATGTTAGTCAGAATCTCAATGTTTTCTACATTTATTGATTGATTATTTATGTGCCATTTATTGCGTTATATTTTTATTCCTTAGTCTTATAAATCGATTAATAAATTCCTTTCTGTTCATTTTTCTAAAATTTGCTTGCTAAAAGTTCAAAACCTTAATTAACATCAATTCTTATAAACCAACAATCATTAAGTAAGCAACAACGCTTGCATATGTAAATATTGCTTAATGTACTTGCATTCAAGTGCATGCTGAAGATATCCATTTTTTTAAATCTAAAATTCATAACAGGGAGAGGTCAAGAATCTCCCTTTATACTAAATAAAAATGATTAGAAAGAATCCAATTCACTACGATGGCTACAGTCACTTGTCATCCCCATCATCCTACCCCATAAACTTTGGAGCGGAAAAATCGATGTAGCGTATTTCCTATATACAATTTTACGAATAACACAGTCGGCCAGTGCCAGTTCATTGCCGTAGCCGTTTTGATTTACATATTTTCTTATCCTCAAGTAATTTCTTTTAGTACAGAATTTTGGTTTTTATTTCAATTTCCAAAAGAGAATCAACCATTATACAATTATAACACGTTTTTCTTTATTACAAATTCAATGGTTTTGTTCTGCTGTTTCTTCTAACCTTCGCCGTTATTATATAAAAGAACATGTTTAGATCTATTTATTTTTTTATTTTCTTTTGATAAAATCAGTTAAAGTGATCAAGCGGCTACCGTTTTTAACAATCATTGTAGATTGTAGATTTAAAACGCTCTCTGCAAGATCATTTGATGTTACAGACTTTTCTTTTCAAAAATCTTTTGTGTATACGCTATCCATCAGATCTACTCGTTTAATACGGGTTTATCTTGGCAACATCTCATGGAATACAGACAAAACGGTAATAACTTTCTTTCGTCAGTAATAAAATTGCTAGCGCAACTCTTTTTTCAATATTTTGAATCATTCAGTAAGCTGCCATTGGTCAAGGACCTGTTAAAATTTTTTTTTGGCCATGAATGACCCTTGCCCATTGAACCTAGAGTGCATATTAACGCAAACCTGTATAATGAAACTTTAAATAAGCTTGATCAAGCAATAAGACGAAAATGTTCAGGAGGAGAGCTCTCACGTTGAGAGTATAGACAACTTTATAGCAATCGATCTGTCTTCATTATTTCCAGTTTTCTTTAACCAGATGTATTCTTTATATAAAAAAAATTATGGCAGTCTTTTCTAAGCGCTGTTTAAATTAAACTACAAATCCTAATACTACAAAATTTTCCTTTTATTGATATATTAAAATCCCCTTTCAGAACTTAGAGAACTTTCCTTAGGCTAAAGAAAACCTAGCGGGTACTGCTGAAAGAGATCAGGAAGAGATCAGACCTACATGGATCTAAACAAAATTTATATAGTCACAAAAAAAAATTAAAAATAAACGAATCTAACTACCAGGATTTCATACGTAATTTGGGAGACTGTTTTGAATATACATCCACTCAACAAGTGTATATATAGCAGCAGTAGATAATTTGAAAGTCATTATATTTATCATTAACCTTCGAAAGCTGAACATACATCTTTAACATGTAATGAAAATATGTAAATAAGAAGAACTGAAGAAGCTACAAGCTTATTATATAGAAAATTATGTGACTATTACCATCAGCGTATTCAAAACATGTATTAGTCGATCAGCATGTGTCATTATGTAGTTATAGTGCTACCATACCCAATGAAAACGTATTACTGTTATATCATTCTTAGTAATCACCCAATCTCTATAAAATTATCACATGGTATAGAAAATATTCCAAAAAAACGTACATGCAAATACAATATTTAATATGAATATTTGAAAAAAAAAATTTTGAAAGAGAGCAAATTCTAGAGTTAGACAGTGTTGTAGAAATCTTAGACTTACTCACAATCTATTTTATTCAAGTTAGGACGCCCGGTTTCGAACACTACAATTTGCTGGTCATCTTCAGGTCTCCTTTAAGGTTAACTTAAATGCTAAACAATTACAAATTGTAACTAATAGAGTTCTATCAGATCTCTTATAAATATTGCCAATATTATATATTTATGGTTTGAAGAAATATCTAAAAAGTACGTACTTGCCTGTTCAAGGAATGTAGTTACATAGGCGCGTATTAAACCCTCATTTATGCTATGATGCTGCCTGATTGTCTTCAGCTTCATTACACATCGAAAATTGAGGAATATGCCTTGAGACAGTTGGGTAGCAACCTGTTGTTGCTGTGATTAAGAAAGAATTAATTAATGTTATTGTTTGTCCGACTATAAATAATGTTGTATTTAAAAAGTTATTGTTAATTATTATAGATGTATATTTAATAGATAAGTGTTATTTATTGAAGAATTTTTGTTAAATGACAGCGATACAATATGGCTCACTGAATAGAAATGAACCGGATATGGATAGTCTAATAAATGATAATGGAGTGATGCCACCTATCTTAGTATAATATACCATATTATGGTTGTTAATAAATAGAATTGTGAGGTCCTTGGGATAAAATAGATATAAACACAAACCAACAAAAACATAGAAGAACGGGGGGAAAAATTTACAATACATCTGGAAACTTTTGTATAATAGGGAGAAGAGACTTTTAATCAGACATCGGAAACCACTTATTGCGTTACCTATAAAGAGGCAAAATTGACTGTGTCAATAAGAAATAATGTTAAATATGACAGTTTTCATGAATTGGCTAAAAGAAAAAGAGCTAGGATATTGCGTGACAATAGTTCATGCGCTTCAATATTTATTTTTATATTTTGTGGTACGGAAACACGTCTACTTACCAAAGACCTTTCCAATTAGACCAATCATAATTCCATCTACTATAAAATTGCCTTTAAGAGGCAAATGTGAAGGTTTATAATTATTTCATAAAGAGCTTGCTGAAATGAAGATTATTCTTGAAAAATGGGAAGAATAAAATAACGGTTGGGGTCAGGGGTTGCAAAAAAATGTTGATATTTGAGTAGTTTTTTTTCATGATTTGATAAAGTAGATATAGACGGATCATAATAAATGTCAATTAATTATTGTTATTCTTCCTAGCATTGTATTTTATCAATAAAAATTTATAGTTATTTAAAAAATATTATAAAAATTGTATTCGATATGTAAATGTTAATATTGCATCATACATTTATAAATTAAACCAGCAGAAAAATTTACAACTCTGCCGTCTTGTCTACGCCTATGCCCCGATCCGGCGATGTAATAGTCATAGTGAGAAGAGACCTACTCCCCTAATGGATGGAGGTTGGTTTGGGGAAAATTGATCCTACAAAATTCCTAGTAATTTTGTTTATGTGTGACGTGTTGGGGACGTGGTTGAGCTTCCAAGAGATGCCAGGATAATCGAAATACGGCCCGAACGCGACATCCTATAGGATACACCGGCAAATAAAAAAGCCTACCTTCTCACGCAAAGTTCGAAAGAAAATGCTTCTTTATTTTATTAGATGATAAAAGTATTGTTGAAGGTATTTTTAGATTTTTAAAGGTTCCAATAGGATTGTTTGTTTACTATAAAGATATCAATTACAACACACAGTAACTTTAACTTTATTTAATATGGTTTACTTTTTTCCATTCTAGAAATAGTAGTTAATATAATAATATATTATTTGTCCACAATTAGTGCCACATAAGTATATGCACTCACCAAAACCGTCACGTAATATTGAAGCAAAGCTTCTGTACTGACGTTGTATTAATTTTTTTCTATAGTAAAATGCTGAAACAAGCGTCACGGAAGTAGCGCCACGACCCACGAAATAGCGGTTTGTGGTTCGCAGTCACAGTAAACTGATTGGAAACGAATAATAAAGAATTTTTTGTGGCCGAACATCAAAAATACATGTTAATATAATTCAGTTTCAACTAACAAAATGCAAATAACATAAAGTGTTCGACAAGGATGTATACTATCCCCATTGTTGTTTAATCTCTATGTAGAAAATATCTTCAAGCAAACTTTAAACAACCAAACTCAAAGAATAAAACTCATTGGAATATCCGTGATTAATTTACGTTTTGTCAATGACACAGCCATACTGGCGATTAACATACAGGACGTTCAGAACCTACAAGATCATTTAACCAAAATAAACGACATGGGCAAACATTACGTCCTAAAAATCAACAGAAATAAAATAAAATGGATGACTTTGAACTAAATCAAACTACTAAGAGGTAACGGGCCATATAGCGAGTTAAAAAGTTAAATACTTAGACTGTATCTGAATGACTAATACAACTGCTACAAGGAAATACAGCCTATATTCATGTACTGTGCTGAAAATTTTCCAATGGAACAAAAATCTTATAGCATAGAATCGCATAGAGAATTTACAAATGTACATATTACATATACTTTTCCGAGCCTAATGGGCGGATCACGTGACAAATCAAGAAGGAGCTCAAAAATATGAAATAATAAGATTAATACTAATGGGGAAATTAACTGGAGGCAAAGAACAGATTGACTTTTAGACACATTGTAGGCTAAAGAAACTAGAAGGAGAAGATTAAACTTTCCAGGTTGTATGCATTCTAATATTATTTATCGACAAATTTGTCAATCTCTTGACTGTCGGCTCCAATAGAGTATAGACCGCTCTTTCTCTTCTTTACTTTCGGCAAACGTGCTCTCTTAGTCATGACTATGAGGAACTTACCAAGTATGACAACCGCCTGACCATCGTGAGTGTAGACAACAGTAATGTCGGTAAGAGTTTTATGAACTTAAGAGCGTAGGCGCAAAATTCCGGGCCAATGCTTTTTAAATGCATTCATTTTTTTCGAATGCTGAGAAAATTAATAAGTATTTTTGAAAAATTTAAACGCAAAATTAAAGATTACATTATTGCCGAGGGCCAAAAGTCCCTGGGAACTTCTATAATGTTTATTTTAATAAGTTACAGGGGTGACAAAAAAGAGAAAATTTAGTGTAAGTTTTAATTTCAAATATCTCACACATTAAAACTTTTTGTTTATTCTTAAGTAACTTTCGGCCCTCGGTAATAATGTAATCTTTCATTCTGCGTTTAAATTTTTCAAAAATATTTATTAGTTTTTTCAGGATTCGGAAAAAATTAATGCATTTAAAAAGCATGGGCCCGAAATTTTGCGCCTACGCTCTTAATTCAACTAGTATTATTTTATTAGGATGATTTTTTGGTTTTAACTTCGTATCAAGAACTAGAAATTGTTTAAATGTGGAAAACTGACAAGTGAATGTTTGTCGATGCATTAGTTATAAAAACCAAAGAAATTCATCAACTCAAGAAGGGAAATGGAGAACGAAATAAGAAAACGACACGAAAATGTGTAAAGAAAATTGCTTTTCATTGGTTGGCTTCGCGTATTGGTTGTGCGTCGTGGTCTATAGGACTGAGTGAGACTTATATATACAAATCAAAAGAATATACGGCTGGTTGTCCTACGACACCCTATTCTCTTTTACTATCTGTACAGCATGGTTAATGACTATAAAAAAAAAATAAGATGCAAAATTTCCACAATTTTTCGAGGACAAATATAATGAAGAGAGCAGGTAGAAAAAGCGTGCGAGATAGAGAAGAAGGAAAAGAAAGAGCCAATGAAAGGGATAGGAAAACAGAGAAAGGCAGAGCGATAGAGAGAGAGAGAAAGAAAGAGAGAGAGAAAGAAAGAGAGAGAGAGAGAGAGAGAAAGAAAGAGAGAGAGAAAGAGAGAGAGAAAGCTACATATGTTGTTTTATTTTTCTTATATACTCGTATATCACAAATATTCTTATATTCTTTATTATATAAAATTAGTCTTTATTATATAAAATTAGTTACTTAGGTATAGTCGATTTTCCAAAACATCAATCACTATTTCAATCTCTTGACTTTAATTTGCCTAAATGTAGTAATTTTACGAGTGTATCAAAATAAATCCCGATCCTAAACATCACCCCGATCATCGAAAACGCATAAAATAATTTGTTGATAAAAACAATCAAAACATCCCCGCACGTAGACAACCAATCATTCGTCGGCGTTTCCAATCGCTTCCAGTGTCGCGTAGCGTTAGGCGTCGCGAAACATTTGACAACACTTGACACTTTTTGGCTGGATGCGATGATGACGATGCTGAAGATTCGTTTTTGTTTCAGGTTCATCAACGCGCGGCGGAGAATCGTACAACCGATGATCGACCAATCGAATCGAGCAGGTAAGTGTGAAATATATATTTTGTTTGGTAGTAAGGGGGAAAAGGGTTTTTATTATTACTCAGTTTTTTTCAATTAACGTCAATTATTTACGATGGGAAACGTTGCAAAATCATAAATTCGCTTTTGAATGCCATACTATAAGTCTATTGATTGATAGAAGTCTCATTTAAACCCTGATTACTAGTTGAAATGCAGTGCAAATCGTAGAAAGTATGTGCTGAAAATTTTAATTCTAGTTTAAGCATGTACTTGATGTACAAATCAAATATTTACTATGTGACGTCACGATTTTATTTTTTACGACTTATATCGTAATTATTAACAAACAGAATGAGCTAAGTTGCTTCCACACAAATTCATGCTAAACTTTAAGAAGCATTTTAGACTTTTATTTTTACTGTCGCATTGTTAATCAGATAAAATAAAGACTAAAATAATATTTTAAAAATATTATAATACGAATTAAATATTTTATTCAAACGCAGTTTTTTGGGTTAACAAAATCAACATTGAACTATGGCAGGATACAACGTGCCGTCATCACTAATCTGACATATGACAGTTGTTTTTTACTTTGAGGTTAAAATTAAATATGACGGTTTGGAGACATTAATTATGCAGTCACACTGCAGCATTGTACTTTATAATAAATACTTAATAACACTAAGCTATTGTAAAATATTCAAATACAGTGGTAGTAGCTATCAAATTCTCTTGATCATTGTAAAAATAAATTAACGTTTGAAATATCTTATCAATTATGTTTTAAACTTAACATTAACATTATTTTTGGTTTTTAATCTGTCAAACATAACCTTAAAATCTCAAGAAATCAGTGTTAAATTGTTTATTTAAATATTGTGAGTACTCGAGGGCAACAATATGTTTACTACAAGCTGTCAAATTATTCTTACGATGTTATTTTACCATGGATAAGTTAATATTAAAAATACTGATTTAAACAAATTATTATGACTAAAATGTAACTAGTTGCTTGTTTTTTAAAGACTTTGATTAGTATAGTATAGTGACCAATTCATTAACCTATAAACTCGAAATATAAGAAACTACTATGCATAGTTGATGTTGAAATAAAAAAATACATATATATCTTCACCCATTATCGTCAGTGGCACTCTAATTGAGTCAGGAGCGGATGCACGGGGGTGAAAATAGGGAAATTACCCCCTCCCAAGAAGGTCCAAAATTAAAGAAAACCTATTATATATGTCTTTCATGTAGTTTGGGTTTATTTTTTTATGTCTTGGTTGGTGTTTCATTTCATGGTGTTCCCCATGTTGGAAGTTCCCCTCCCAAAACAAATCTCTAGATCCGCCACTGAATTGAGCCGCGATTTGTTTATTGCCAATCGTTACCAATTTGCTGCGTTAATTCTCTACACGTCGTTTTCTACACCATCTCTTTAGCTCAGGGTGGTATGTGCCTACATCTGTTTTCTACAGACACCGATAATCTTTTATGAAGCATATTTACTACCATATTAATTGGTTGGTCAGTGATGTCATGTTTTATTCCCATCCTCTTTCTGATTTTTTCATTTGTGGTTTATCCTCTAGATTTCCCTGTGCTGGTATCCAGTAAATCATTCATACGTTCCTGGTCGTTCAGTGGTCACTAAAAGATAAAAAATCATCAGGACCAGTTGGAATAACCAACGAACTTCTAAAACACGGAGGAGAAAGTATAATCGTAGAGATGACAAAACTTATACAAAAACTAATATTGGACTGCAAGATACCAGACGCATGGAGAAACAGCATAATGATACCAATGTTCAAAAAATGAGATAAAGAAGACCCCAACAATTAATTATAGAGGTATAAATCTACTGAACACGGCACCTAAGCTTACCACAAAAGTCCTAACCAACAAATTCAATACACTAATAACTTTAATACACGGATGATAATGCGTAGACGCCGTATTTGTACTAAGACAAATCACAGAAAAGGCCATCGAGTACAATAAACTAGCATATCTATCTATCGCATCCAAGTCTAAGACGTCTTACACCTACTATACAAAACAAAAACATACCAATCAATAATATACAAACCATCGAAAAAATCTACGTTCATAATCGAATAGAGGCAAAGATAAATGGAAAATTATCACAGTGTAAACCAGTACAAAGCGGAGTCAGACAAGGTGACTCGTTAAGACCACTTCTCTTTAATATAATAATGGACCAAATAATACAAGCAGTACGTAAAGGTCATGGTTACAGAATGGGGAAGAAAGAAGTCCAAATATGATATTATGCTGACGACGCCGCATTAATCGCTGAGACAGAAGACGAACTCCAAAGATTGACGCACATCTTCAATATAATAGCCAAAAAATACAATACGATAATATGAGCAGAAAAAAACCAAATGTATGACAACATCTAAATACCCACTACGATGCAAAATCGAAATTGATGAGAAACTAATAAAGCATGAAGCAAGGTTTAGATATATGGGAATAGATATAACTAGTTACGGAGATGTTGAAGAAGAAGTACGACAACAAATCTTAAAAGCAAGTAAAGCGGCGGGATCTCTTAATGACACAATCTGGAAGAACAAATACCCAAGACAAGACACAAAAACAAGAATCTTTAAAGCAGCAATTAGACCTATATTAGCATACACGGTGGAGTCAAGACCTGACACATCTAAAACGAGAAGACTACTAGAAACAACAGAGATGAGAATACTTAGACAAATATCAGGGAAAACTCTGTTGGATAGGGAGAGAAGTGAAAACATAAGAAGAGCATGCAATATAGAAGACATAAATGGATGGGTGACAAAACGGAAACAGGAGTGGAACGAACATATTAGTGGAATTTCAGAGGATACGATAGTATGAATAGCTCGAGATAAGTCACCTAGTGGACGAAGAAGTATTGGCAGACCAAGAAAAAGTTGGTGCGATAATTTAAATAATTTAGGAGGCTAATATTGAAGAAGAAACAGGCTTTATAAAGGCTACATAGAAGAAGGAAGAAGAAGAAGTTCCTTCAATGGCCATACTGTGCAATCATAGATTGTTATATTTTTTACTATAGATTTATCACTATCTATTTATTGTTTTTCCTATAAGACTCCATTTAACCCTTGTGTTTCCAACCGGGTACCCCGGTACCCATCCTCGTACATTTTGTTGAATAATGTTTTTCTAATATAATAATTCAGTAATACCCTCCCAAATCCTCATGATTTGACTAAATCTACATATATGTATGAGCTTACAGATTTATTTTGTTTATTTGAACCAAGCAATTTTTGTCTTGAAAATAAATACATGTATAGGCCAACCAAGTACCCGGGTACTCGCTTACAAATATCTTTGGTAATACGTTTTCTCAGAATTTAAATCAAAACTTCAAACATTAGTTAGTTAAAAATGTGATTTCCGTTACAAACAATAATTATTGTGAACCCAGCATAGAGACATGGAATGTGTTACCTAAGTCAAGAAGCCAAGAAATAATAGTAACACGCCTCAGATTCGGACATACTAGGTTAACGCATGATTACTTAATTAAAAAGTGTGAACCGCCGCAATGTGAAACGTGTAATACGACACTAACAATAATGCACATACTATATGAATGTCCTCTCTACAATTAATAACGAAGTAACAATAAGATACCAGGAACACTTCTACAAGCTCTAGGTGCAAACTGAAAGACATTAATAAGTACCACAATATTTAATAAACCAAATTGTAATCCAGTAATTGTACCTAATGTAGTTCATTAATTTTTCGCTAATGGCCATTTGGTCGATGCGATTTTCTAAATAAAAAAAATTATTATTGTGGCTTAATCCCATAAAACATAATATTTATTCATATAGTCAGTTAGAGTTGGTAACAGGTATTGTAATATTGTTTGCTGTTTTGAATAAAAGTGATTAGAAAGAAGTGTAAGGATACATATATAAAAAAAATAAACGATGACCTAGTAAAAATGTGCCAAAAATTAAACGATAACTGTTGTTTTCTCGATATATTTCTCAAATGTACAAAAAATTGCTCTTGGACTTTATCAAACAAAATACTGATATAACAATTTTCTATAACCTTCAGATTCTAATCAAGTAAATGGATGGCTTGAGTGAAATGATATTGAGCATTATGAGCTATTTTAAGTACTAACTGTTTGAAGTTGTATAGCCTTTTTTATGGAAAAACGAAACCATTCACCGCTAAGTAGAAAAACACATTACGGACTGATCATGATTCTTCACTCTTTATCCCTCTTTTCTACCCGCCATTGAGATATTTCTTTTTAGTTCTCAACGAACGCGGCACACAAGATTATTAATGGCTGTCGATGTCGATGTTAGAATGTTCTTTCTCTCGGCTATATCGATTTCGGAGGAGAGTTTTCTGTTCAGCCTGCCAGAGACAGAAGAAGAAAAATGGCGGCAGGCATTGACCCTCGCGGGCCGATCCATCACGCGGGCGGCACAATCGGGCTCCGGGTGACAGCCCCACGCTCCTCTTGGGGGAGACCCAAGATGAGAATTCTCTATTCCATTTTCTCGTTTTGCCAAAGATACCGAAACTCAAATACGGGATGTTTTCTTTTCAACTGGCTTCAACTTCTCTTTAATTCCTCTAAATATCTGTGTATTGTATAACAACAATTAAAACAACAGAAACTATTCTTTTTACAACAACTACATACTTTATTTTTATCTATTGTTCATTCAAATAAAACATATATATATTTGTTGTGTCTATGCGGAAAAGAATTTATTAACTTCCTTTCCGGTAAATTAATTATTACCTTTCTGCCTTGATGACATTCCGCTCATCCATCTAAACATGTGTTTCTTATTTTTTAGCTGTGCAATGTTCACTCCATAAATCCTAGCCAGTTTTATATTAGTTTTGTAGTTGCCTGTTAGATTCATTCATTTCTGCAAACAAGATAGGACTCCGCTCTTTACGTTGCGTCTTTCCTCTAACTCTATTGCATGCAACACCATCTACTTCCACATTATATATAAAAGCGCCCCTAAATACTTTAAACTACTACTTTCCACAATTTTTCCTTTTCAAAAAGTGGGTGGGCGGGTGGTGTGTGTGTGTGCGCGAAGTATAAAATACATCTACATCCAAATTGCTTTGAATCATTTCACAGTAAATAAAAATTAAATAATTTTTTTTTGTTCTGGCAAATCCCATCGTTGCGTATACGCAACATTTTGTTATTAAAAAACTATTAACTTTTATTTTTTTTAACTTGATAAATAAGTATTTAGATAAAATTTTAGCAATAAAATGCAATAAAAAACACAAAATTTTCTTCTACTCTTGGGAACTAATGGGTTAACAGGTTTGTATAGAATAAGCTCACCCTCATTTAAGTTTGATTTATACATCTTAGTTGAGTCTGACTTTTGATGATTATATTAGTTCCAAAAAAGTTGTCAATACATAATTCATCAGTGCAATCGTTCGATGTTTTAAGATTTCATTGATCAAGATTTCAATAGTTTATTTCTTACCGGCAATACGATAGGCCAAATAGATGTTGATGCGATAAGAAAACTAATATTAATTTTTGTGGTACATAATTTTTTCTTTCACTTAAAAAAGGGCACCTCTTGTAAAGATAGGCAAAATATCCTCACTCCCAATATTCAATTTTTTTTCCATTAAATTCTATATGATTAAAAAATAAGACTCAGCGTAATTGTAATCCGCCACCCCTTTCTTCATCGCCCCCAAGCCTTACCACAAAAATAAGTTTTTCGTTTTTATTTTAAAGATGTGATTTTACAAAACTTGTCTATTTTTTATAAACTCGTAGGTTAAGTAGGTATACATAACCTAAAAATGCATTTTTTTTTTTTTCGAAAAAAGCGTATAACTTTTTTTGGAGATAACTGCAGATCTATTTTTTAGTTTTTGTGTTTTATCAAAAAATATATATTTGACTTTTTTCAGATTTTGCCGTAAGGTACCTTCAAAAACCAGAAAAACTGATTTTTTAGGGGTTTTGAGGATTTTTTCCATTTTATAGACCTTAAAATATATCAAATCAAGTTTTTTTATAGGTTATATATAATTTGAAGCAACTGAGTCCTTTAGGACATTCAAAAATCGGGCAAAATACCTTTAAATCCCAAAAAATCATGTTTTTCAGTGTTTTTTGAGATCCATACAACCTGAATCAATGCTAAACTCAATTCAAATTCAAAAATAAAACAAAAAAATAAAAAACACTTAAAAATCGGGTTTTTCGCATTTTCAAGAAATTTCTAGCTTCTCTGAATATAATAATTACATCTTTTCATGTTATTTTATTAAAATTTTTGAAACATGCTGCTTAATAATGTAAAAAGGTAAAAAAAGGGAAAATTCAGTAAAAACCCCCCAAATAACGCTTGAAAACCTGATTTTTCACATATACGATTGTTGTATTTGTTTCTGTGAGACCTGATACTATTCTTTTTTATACATTTTTTAAACATGAATTGTATACATATTAAATTAAGGTATATCGATCCCAAATACAATGGTTAACCCCACAAAAACCATTAAAAAGTTTGAAAAAACATTGGTTTTTAGGGGTTCAAAGCAGTTTTGTCCAATGTTTGAATGTCCTAAAAGACTCAGTTATTTCAAATTATATATAACCTATAAAACAATCTGGATTGGATTTATTTTGAAATCTATAAAATGAGGAAAATCCCCAAAAACCCCTAAAAACCAATTTTTCTGGTTTTTGAAGATGGCGCACCTGTCGATTTTGGAAACAATCTGGAGAAATATAGTTTTTAATTAAATACACAAAATAGAAAAAAAAAACTAGACTTGCAGCCTTTTCGGGGCCAGGGAAGGGGGGTTAAACATGCGCTGAGTCTAATTTTTTAATCAGTAAAACGTAAAAAAATGAAAAAAATTGAATTCTAGGAGTGAGTTTATCTTAACGGGGGAGAAATCTTAAGCATTCTAGATATCGATATTGTCTAATATATAGATATCTCTAAAGCAGAGTTTTATCAATTTATACATCTGAACTATAAATTTGGTTAAAATACTATTTCTTATTTTGTAACGTCCCTTCCTATTTGTTAAGGAGTAAGTTTGTATGTTACCGGTACTCTATATCATCATCGAACAGTTTGTCGATGTATTCTGCTCAGTGTTGTACTTTCTTATCTGTATGTTATAGTAAATCCGTAGTACAGCCCTATGATTTTTTTTTGTGTAGATTAAATATGATCTCTTTTTGACTTTCAACCAGGAGCTAGAAAATAAATCCTACATCATCCTTCAACCGTATGAGGTAGTTGTTCAAGAGCCACAATCTCTCTCTTGTTATAAAAGTAAGAATGCTGCGATGCTACTTCTTTCTATCCTCTTTTATCGTGTCGAATCGTGGACCTTGAATGAAGATATTTGCAGAAGATTTGGCCATATTGGAGAATACGTAAGATCCCGTTAACTGATCGAGACACAAATGAGGAGGCCTTCAAAAGAATGAAGAGGAACCGAAGGGTACTGACCCTCATCAAACCTCGAAAGCTACCGTAGTCTTCAGACACATTATGCGAAATAAATCCAGATACCCCTTCCTACAAGCCATCCTACAAGGAAAAATATTTGGAAAGCCAGATCCAGGAAGAACAAGAACATCCTGTTTAAAGAACCTTAGAACCTGGTTCAACACTACATCTGTGCAGTTTTTTCGCTCCGCTGCAGACAAGATACATATTGCCATGATGATAGCCAACATTTGCCGAGGATAGGCACACCAAGAAGATCTTTTTTGAAGATCCTCGATCTCTTTACATTTCTCTTCAAAGTATTTTTCTTTTGATTGCTTTATAATCTTTATGATCTCGTGGTTTGTCTCGCTGTATTTATTATTATGTTTGTTCTTACATTTCCTCCGTTGTTTTATTATTTTGAGTATCCCCTCATTCATCCATTCCCCTTTTCTCTTAGCGGATTCTTTAGTATTTCTCTACATGGTTCCAGTAGACAATGGTTTAGTTCATCCCAGTGCTCGTCAATATAATTGCACTATCATTGGTGTCTATGTTCAGTTTGCTACAGTTCATATGCAGTTCGTGCTGAAGACATTCTTTTAGATTAGGTTCTATAGGCTTTCTTGTGTCTATTAGAGAAATTCTTTGATCTTCGCTTTTTGATCCTTCGATGTCGGCTCTTCCTATCATTGCGAAGTAGAATTTGCCAAGCGTTGGATCGTTCACCCATAGACAGGGACGTAAGCTCGGATTAGACAGGTTACTTTTACGCTACTGATGACTCCTCGTTGCGACAGTAATCCTGCTCAGTACGAGAAGAACCGCAGGTTGACGCACTTACTCGAGCGGGTAATGTTATGAACTACCATACGTGGGATTATGCCTGAACGCCTCTAAGGCCGTATCCTTTCTAGTCAAAGTCTCCAATCTCTTGGAGTTACGAGAGTCGAAAGGCTCAAAACAATGTGACTTTACTAGACAATCGTAGTTCGCTACGATTGTCGCAAGAGCCCTTATTTCCGTTGAGATTATCGGTTTACGGTGAGATCGATCCTTGTCACTAGACCAGATCTTTAGACGGGCGAACCTTGGAACTCACCAGGAACTTCCTTTTTATCGATTGTACACAACAGAGTCTCTTCCCTATCGTACTCTTTTTTTTTAAGATAATTAAATTTTCTTTATTTCTACATCACCAACTTGTATAAGATCATAACAAATGAAGAGGTATAAGATAACATTAATTGGATATAAAGCACAACATGAAGGAAAATATATTTTTGAATTATATTTATCCGATCAGTTAAAATTATATACATGATAATCCATTCGCTTGGACAGTTTGGACTTCTTTTCATATCTTTTCATGTTAAAGAAACTGATGAATTAAAACATTAAATCACAAGAAGGGTTTTAAAAAATTTATTAAACAGACAGACAGACATTGTAACTTATGTATATACAAGAATGGAAGTTAACTTGGTTAACGAACCACGAAAATTGCTGCATGTTAGAAAAATATCACAAACATTGATTATTTTTAAATTAAAAATAATCAATTTGTTGAATATGTATCATAATTTGTAGTTATTGCAAAACATTATTTATTACTGCATAAAATACACTCAGTTAATTATATTAATTAAAAAAGGTAAATAAATATAGGTGGCAATGATTACTTTACGCAAGTAACTTTTATAGTCCCCTCCCAAACGCTCCATCGCGTTTATTACATATTTTATTTTCACCCCGCCTATGCTCTGGCACATATATTCAATACACAAACAACAGCATGGTCTGGCGAAATAAAAGCAACAGAAAGATAACTGATCATACCGTATACAAGACTTTCCACTTACAAGTCATATATTTAGTGTATCGGAGCGATACTGCTAGCCAAGGGATCGGCCCATATCTTCATAAAAATGCATGACAACGTTAGGCTTTAATGGAAATCACGATTCATTAAAAAATTGTGATAAGAGCCGGACCGCGGGACCGGCTAGATCACACGGGTGGTATCAAGGCAAAGGTGAAGATTAGGGAATTAAATTCTATTGTTTGGTTAAAGATACTTTTACTAAATATTATTAAAATCACATTTGGTTGAAAATAACCTCGAAAAAACATGGTCATTAATGTACACAATAAAGATATCAGTGTTTATTTTTACATTCCAATAGGTCTTGGTAAAATAAGAAAGCTCTAAAAAAACTATGTTGAATAAATAACAAAAACACTCTAAAACGCAAAAGGAGAAAAAGAAACGAACTTTTTTATTATAAAATGGATTACACAGGAAAGACAAAGTTTTATTTAAAAAGGATAAAATGTCTGTGGTATAACTCCAGCAGTTATATAAAAAATATCTCAGAAAAATATATATTTTAATATCTATACTGCTCCAAGAAGTTAACGTATCACTTTGTAAACTTACCCTATAACATGAAAATATTAACTGAAATGAAACGCAGTTTATTTCATATTATTTTACTTTGTAATACAAACAGATTTGGTGATGTCGCTAACCATCTTCGATATTCATAAACGTAACACAATCTTATAACAATGAAGAACAAAATGCTAATTTTAAAAACTGAAATTGTTCAAATTTTTTGCTTAATAAGACGTATTTCCACCCCTGCTACGACAACTTCTCATCGACGATTCATACTGCAAATAAACGGTCTTAAAGTATTCTCATCCAGTTCATTTCAAATTTGGACAAGACGTTGTTTAACTTCCTTCAGAGTGTTTGGTTGATAGGAGAATTTCGCGATGTCTACCAAGCAAGTCCCAAATATTCTCCATAGGATTGAGATCGGCACTATTCACTCGTCATCCACTAACGTAGATTCCAACTTCCTCTAGATAATTTTGCACTATATTTGTAACGTGCGGTCGTGCATTATCGTGCATTAGAACAAAATTTTCCCAATATAAGGGGCAAATGGCACAACATGGCCTTGAAGAACGTCAACGATATCGGTGAGCATTGATGGTACCGTTATTCACCACCACTAAGTCTGTTAAAGAAACCTGTTAAAGAAACGCCACCCCAGACCATAATCGACCCTCCATCGAATAACGGAGTTCCTTTCATGTTACAATGTACATACCGTTCGTTCTGACGTCGGTACACGCGAATACTTGTATTACAATTTTAAAGACAGAATCTACCCTCATCTGTAAACAGCACTCTATTCCAATCAACCTCCAACCAATATATATAATTTCGTGCAAATTCCAAATGAGCTTATGTTATGTTTCGTGTTCTACAATGAGCTACGGTCAAGGCTGGCCCTCCGGCATGTATACGATTTACCAAATTACCTTACTTGAGGAGTTTGCGAACAGTTTCACAGCTGATTCGAACATTATGAACATCTTCAAGCTGGGATTGTGAGATTCGGGTAGTTACAAATTGTTGTCTTAAGATGCGAAGTCGTAAAAAACGGTCTTGAACAGTCTTTGTTATGATCCTAAGTATCAGCAACATTGAGTTCTTCTAAGGTCCCCTGCATCGGTTTTTATATCCCGTGCATCAGTTTTTTAGCATTAACTTATCGTCCTCATCTTCAGCAATGACAATCAGGTCAACCGCAAATAAAAGAGTGTCTTCTTTTTTTATATAGCCTTATTTCCTCCATTTTTTGACGTAAACAAAACAAAAGACACTTGCCACAGCTGCTCTGATGCATGGATTAAAAGGTGGGAAATGACTCAAAAACAATTTAAGCCAGTGAAATGAGATTTCTAAGAAGAGTTGGAAAAAACATTACAAAACTTGATAGACAGATAAATGAAGATGAAGGACAATAGCACAATATCTATTCGATCAGTGATAAAATATAGGAATGGAGAACAAAATAGTAACAACATAAACAGTATGGCTAAAAATCTACTAACCAAACAAAAATACTAACTTAGAAACTGAAAAGAAAAAAAAATAATATGGGACTTCCCATAAAAAAAATTTTATGCCAAAATAGACAAAGAATTTCCACTCTAGAATGAAGGGATCTTCTGATGCTTTATATAAAATTGGTCCTCATCTCAATGCCATTCGTTTTGTGTATTGTTTGTCGACTTGCTTCAAGACTGTGTTATTCGTATAATGTCTTTTACATATTTTGCTTTTCCTAAATCTTAATAAATATATCGCTACTTTGGAAGAAGACCGTCGTATCTCAAAAAAAAAATGAAAACTGGACTATGTTAGTGAACAGACTTCAAATATTCTATATTTTTTTGTGTTATAACGTCATAAAGTTAGTTTATGTCTATGGCCGTCAGATGATAGAAGTGTCGTTATTGTTAGTCAAAAAGTTGGTTCGACATTTTGCACAATATTATCATATTTTGAGATATGCCATACTTTTTCATAAATTTAATACGATAAAACATTACTTTCTGCCAAGAATAATGCATTATTTTGAATTGTGTTAGTTTTGTGAATAAGTTGAAGGTTCTGTTTAAAATTATTTGTAGTATTTTTTTTTTAATAATATAATAATTTTGGATCCCAACTATCTACAAATTATTTCGACTAATGACCTTCTTATTATTTTTAAAAGATTTAGGGGTAGACACATGCTAAAGTTGACTGTGTATTAAAGAAAGTTAAAGAATTAATTTTCAAATGAAATCGAAGAAATAAAATATTTTTTTAACTATAATTTTTTGCAGAATGAGAGTATTATATTAGTTTTTACACTATAACGTCATTGTTCTTATTTTTATGCGACAGTAAGCTGCTATGTGTGCAGACATTTGTAAAAAAACACATAAAACAATTTCAATAAAGCAGTGAATTATCTCCAAATACCGAACACATTTTTTAAAGAACGTCACAACTCAAAAATTGTATGGCCTAAAATAGAATTAAGAAAATATGGCATTGACTCTACCTTTTTAAAGGCTAATATACACCAACGCATGTTTACTGTTATGGGTAAAATTTTTGAAAATTGTCACATTTTGACATGACGGTCTTCTTCCAAAGGTAGCGATATATACAGCTAATATTAGTTGACCTTGACAGCAACTTTAAATATAGAAACAATAAAAAATAATTTATTCTTTAATAAAAATGCATTTAAACATTGTTTTTTAATTGTAGTATTCTCCCCGCACGCAGGACCAAGCGGTGCTTACAGTCCAGACGGTACGATGGGCTACATGATGGACGGACAGCAAATGATGCACCGGCCGCCTGGTGACCCAGCTTTCCACAATCAGTATGCGCATTACCCTGAATACTATGGACATCATCTGTGAGGTAAGAAGAAACACTTCTGGAATAATATATTAAATAATATACGAAAAGAGTTGTTCGTATATTATTTGATTTACTTATCTGTAATAAAATATGTAAAACAATATCAACTTTGACAAAATTCTAAAATTTAAACATTGTTTGCTTCTATACTTTATTTATTATAAACTGACAGTGACGTCATAGCAGTATTGCCTGTTAGCTAACTAGTTTTCTGGCAAATGTATAAATTGTTCAAGTATCATAAAAAATTTACCAATTTCTCAATATATGTACTCATTATATTTACTACACTATACACGATAAACATATTCTTCAAATATTAAATTATAGCAAAGATATGTAAAATATACAAAGAAAGATTCTGTGGTTTGGATTGACATTGGTATTTAATATTGACAATTGACAGAATAGGAAATAGACATAAACGAAACGGAACATAGATCACACACAGTATATATAGATGAGGACGGCAATAAATAATATAAATGATTTGAAACGAGGTACAAATACCAAGCAAGAAGATATAATACAAATAGTGAAGGGTTGATGGCAAAAGAATGATAAATTATGTGTCAGAGAATACTGTTACTATGTCACTGTTAGATTATAAGATCTTTTTTTAAATGTAGTTGTATTTTTTTAAGTTACTATTTTGTTTTGCTAATAATTTTTAGTCCATTGTGTCCAGAGGACATAATTTTACTTTTTTTTACATGGTTAGTACAAGCTTAAGTTAAAGTTTGTGGAGTCGCCACCCTTGTCCCCCTGTCGCCATCTTGGAAAAAGAGGTTTTCGTGCTGCATCTCGTAAACTAACAACCCTAGAGAAAAGTTTGTAAAATATTATTTGTAGCAAATTAAATTTTCTACAACTTTATTTCCATTACTTTATTTCCATTACTTTTTATCTTAAAATGGAAAATAAAAATAAGATTAAGAATACGATTTTCTATTATATATTTTTTTATTCATATAATTTATCATTTTCCTAACATTCATTATTAATTTATTATCGACCATTTTCCCCATCGCCTATGAGGTAGAGTCTGAAGGTGCGTTTTTTTTACGTGGTACCCCAGAAGGCCCAATCCGCGGACGATTTCCAAGCGCGATAATATTGAGCATAACTATATATTTAAAAACTAGTTTTCCAGCTATTGTTTTTAATTTTATTGGATGGTCCAGGCTACGGCTCAGAATCTAATTCAGTATCGTAGGTGAATGTTTGCGGAATAACGGGCACCATTGTGTTTATCATCGAAATCATTTTCTTCGATTAATTTTGATATTTCCATGATGGTATTGCAGGTTTCACCAGAAAAATCGAGGCAAACTGCAGAACATTTTAGGCCTGCTTTTTGGCAACCACACATACTTCCACAGTTTCACTTGCATCTACAGAAAATTAATTTGATAAGGTCAGGAGGTGCTGGAGTTTTGGAAGTTTGAATTGATATAATATTTGTGAAAATGGGCTGCATCTTGTGTTAAAGAAAGCGCTGATTAGTTAAAGCAACGTCAGTTAGCAAAGATGGCTCGAATTTCTCACTGAGAAATAATACTGTTCCGCTTTTCCGTATGCTGTTCCCATTTTTATTGTATTCTTACGAGTATTATTTATAAACACAGATAAATAAATGAAATTAAACAAATTTGAAGTGGAAATTATTCGTTGAAATACCCTCTTTAAAGTACCCAGAAAAAAAGTAACGCCCAAAAGAAAATTTTTTCCCAAAAAATTTCATTTTTGTTGTAACTTTTTTATTTTTCATTTTACGTTAAAAAGTAATAGAAACAAAGTTGTAGACAATATAATTTTGACAATATAGACAACTATAAATAATGTCTCATACAAGTTTCTGTAGAATTGCTATTTTACGAGATACAGCGCAAAAATTCTTTACACCGCTTTGTCCAAGATGGCGGCCGGTGGACAAGGATGGCGATCCCACAAACTTGAACTAAAGCTTATACTAACTATCCTTATACATAAAAAATCAAAAATTCAATGGACTATTTAGTTTTATCCACTTTCGTTCTGTTAACTATTATTGATCTAAATTATATTTTTTTGTTCTAATTATTAATTTTTGTACTCAATAAAACATGTTTCCTAAAATATTTGTTTATGCATATAATTATTTAGTAATAATGTATCCTTCCATAGATAAGGGAATCTATATAACAAATAGTTATAGATAGTCTCAGCTGATATTACATTATAGCCTGGTCAAAACAGACATTCAAAGTTACAAAAATTCACATAAAGCTAAAAATTGGTACTGATGTTCGGGATACTCTTATAAATTAAATGTGAAAAGTCCCCATTAATCCAACATCTACAAAAAGAGTTGTTCAAGGTCAAAGGTAGCAAATATGTTTTTTTTAGTTTTTAAGCCAAACGGTAAGTTTTATCATAAAAATACATCAGACAAAAATTGTAAATTCTTCTAAGTGTCACCATTTTGGAGATATAATGATTAAAAAGTTTAAAACATCTGTGTTCTTCATACTATGCATAAGTGTGCCGAGCACATACATCACTATTACCATTTGGTAAAAAAACGCAAAAAATTCATATTTGAACTCTTCGACCTCAAATAACTTTTTTTGTAGATGTGTGATTGATAGGCACTTTTCACGTTTAATTTTTAATGGTGAAGGAACATTCGCATCAATTTTCAGCTCCAACTTGACCGGGTTATTATCAGTTTTCGTTGGGAAAGGGAAATGCGTTAAATACTGCAGTTTTAGTAATTACAATGTTTGCTAGAGAGTAAATCAGAAGCATTTTACAGTAATAGTATAAGCATTATTAAAGGTGGGAGATACGAGCTAGTAATTTGATCACGTCATTCCTGGATCCATCACAATAAGGAAAGCATTTTCTCTTGGGAGAGTCCAAATCTCACATGAGACATATCCTGAACTGCGAATTTGATAAAGCTAAATTTAACTACAGGTAGTAGAAGTATTTGGTATCCAAGTAGGACGTTATTGTTAAATGTGAAGTGATCAGTGAAGATTCCTTAACAAATGTAAGAAACATCTGGTGACCACTAACAAAATGATTAACTAATGCAAGTTGCTCTTCTAAATTGAAGTCGACATTGTCGACATTTGGAAATTGTAAGACAAACGAAAGAGTAGTCTCGGATATGAAGGTGATGATGATGATAATATGAGAAACGAAACTAAAGTGAAAAGACTAACCAAAACTAACGAACTCTTTGAAATAATTACTGGGGTTATACAGGAAGCCTGTTTAATTAATTATTGGACCAGGTTATAAAAAAATAAAAATGAAAATTAAATCATAAAAAATGAAATAAAAATAGTATGTTATGCAGATGACGCAGTTCTGATAGAGTGAAGACGATCTACAAAATCAGTACAACATTAAGACTAAGAAATTGAATACGAAAATATGGCAAAAACCACAAACAGTTGAAAACTCAACGTTTAAAACCAAATGGTAGAACGAATGTCTGAATTTAAGTTCACTGGAATGAATTTATCAAATAACAACAGTATCTAGGTGGAAGTGGGAGAACAAGCCACAAAATCAAGAATGTCTTATTGATTGTCTAATAGCCGAGTATTGATATAACATGTAGAAGAAAAAAACATGATAATAGTATCAAAAAAGAACACATACAAATCTGTAATGTACCTAGAAGCAGATGGAATGATATAAAAGAGTGGGAGGCAACGTTAAAGAAAATCAGAAATATGTCTAACTAAAAATAAAAGGATAAAAAGAAAGAATTCTCATTGAAGTAAATGCCACTACATGAATGCTTAGCTTCCTATCATTTCGCTGGTTGGAGTTCGATCGCTGGAGGCGAAAATACGTCATTTCGCCCACTTCACCGTAATTGCTTATTGCTGGTCATACCTGTATATATACATGACTAAAATATCAGTTTGAGACTTCTATATATTTCTTCTCATTTATTTAAGTTGATTTTCTACCTGTACCAAAACTCTTTCTTTACTTATAGAGTTTTTTGTTGCAGGTTCTCTCCCTAGTGTCACAACGACAATGGACATAGAAATATGCAACTCTTAAATGTGATTCTTCTTTGTACAAAGTGTAAATGTAGTGCCCCAGTGTTTGTTAAAAATAAAAAGTAAAATAAACGGGAACTTGTACAAAAAGTATTAGACTAAAAATCGTGCTAACTACTGTACATAGATAGTGGTGAAAAGTGTGAGAGGCCCCGGAAGTGCTTACTCACCCTGTATACATATATATACTGCACCGACAGTTTATAAAGCAAAACAATGGACAACCGCAAAACGTTGTAAAGTCATGTGGTCTCGTAGCTTCTAGGTTCCTCAGTGTGTTACCTTAACACCCTCGTCCTGAACCCCCGATCAGCCAACTTTCCTACACGCTCTCCTCGTACCTCCTTCCCCTTCCCTTTTTAACCAGAAAATAAACTCGGATGGTCTGAATATACAGTATCCAGATTTTATAGCATAGATTCACTTCATTGGTCCTCAAACCTATACGATCAGTCGTGCATTGCAATTTAAATTAATGAAACACAATATATTAATAAATTTTCAATTTTAAACAAATCATATTGTTAAACTTCTATTATTTTACTCAAATTCTAGTCTTTCTCTTTCTGTGAATGCAGTTTTCTTATACTAAGGTCTTTTGCAAAAACAATATCAAAGAATTTAATTCCTTTCAGTAGAGGAAAATGTGTTCAGTGATCTGATCATTCACAGATGGAGTCCTTAAAACTATTTTTTGCTTCTGTTTATAGTTAACTCCAAGATCTAACAACAAATGTCATATATTTGTGAGTAATTCTCACTCTGAGATACGTTTTTTTTCTCTGAAATGTATAATAGTGCCTTTTAAGAAAAATGTTCGATTTCGTCTTTTTCATCGTTTTCTTTGACCTTATATCGTATTTATTTATTGTTTATTACAGCAGGCTAAATACACAACATCCACTATGAGCTTATTGTTAAAATGGCCTCATACTTTTTCTCTTTTTTGAAGAGACATCACAAGCGAAAATTTTTGTTCTAATATATGATTTTATTTTAATATGATCTTTTGAATATATATAGTTTTGAATGACCAATTGTTGTGAATCATCAAACATAAATGTATACAATACGCAAAAAGTACGCTGTACAAATGATTTAAGGTTGTGCTGTTGTAAAATAGTTGTTATATCTGTTGTGATCATTTTTTGCTAAATGAGAATCCAGACATACTTTCCTGAAATTAAGATGACAGTTATCAGAGATTAATTGTTATAGATTATAACATTTTGATTAAACCTAAAGTTACTTATGTAGTCAGTGCTATTAGACCAGACGATATCTGTTCCCAAATACCCTCATTTGGGTAAATTGTATATGAACCTAATTTTTTGCTTTAATCGCTTTGAAATTTTATTAACAATGATAATTTCACTATGCTGACATTTCAAAAGGTGGACTAAAAAGATTTGCAATTAAATTTCCTACCAGACAGATCAAATTAAATGCAAATTGAAAAAATTATTATTATTATTGCAAAATTAACAAAAACCGATAAGAAAAAGATTTTAGGTGTTTAAAAGCCACATAGAACCTTCAAATATTTACCCAGAAAATCTTTTTGATATAAAAAAAACACCATACAAAATTTTAGCAAAATCGATCAAGCAGTTTCGGAAAATAATTTTGCAATATAAATTTAAAAAAAAAATTAATAATTTTCAAAATTATGCAGAGCCATCAACAAATGTTGTGTTAACCTAATAAACAAATAGAATAACTTTTTTAATTTTCAATTAACATTTTTATTATAACAAATACCTTTGTTGTGCCAAGTACAAGGAAAATCGACGAGAGGCATTGGTGGGGATAGCAATTTTAGTCCTGTCAAAAATGAAATCACGCGTTCAAAATAGCGACCCGCTTAAAAATTTCAATTATGTGAGCTTCTAGTGGACCAATTTTGATCATTTTTTTAAAACTGGGCTCCGAGAGTTAAAACCGGGTTCCGTGAGTTAAAACGTGTTTTTACAAGCGTGTAATTATTTATTTTCGTAAACTATTTGGTTATTATCTTAAAAATTGTAGATTTTAATCATTTCATTTTTGTTAGAAAGCTTGAATGACTTTTTTCGTAAAAAAAATTAATTATTTAAAACTTTTTTTGTCTGCTTTGCATAATTTTGAAAATTAATAACTTTTTTTCAAAAATGTATATTGCAAAATTATTTTACAAAAACTACTTCATCAATTGGGCTAAAATTTTGCCTTGAAAAAAAATTTTTGCTAAATTTTAAAGTTTTATGTGGCATTTAAATATCAGAAAAACATTGTTGAAAAAACATTGATTTTTGACCCTTTTTAATGGGTTTTGCTAATTTTGCAATAATAATAATAATTTTTTCAATTTGTCATCAATTCTATCTTGTAGAAAATTTAATTGCAAAATTTGTTTGTCTTCACAAAATTTTTCTAAAATGCAGGAACAAAGAGGACAAAAATAATTTTTCTAATTTTATCCACAAATTGTTTACTAAAAAAGTGTCCACATAGTAAAATTATCATTTCTAATAATATTTCGAAGCGATTAAAGCAAAAAAATTGACTCATATACGGTTTATCCAACCCAAAACAGATATCTACTATTTGAATAGTATAAATTGTACTTTTGTCTTTTGCACAAAATGATTAGAGTGAACAATTCTTTATGATTTTATGATTGATAACAACATACAAATGAAGTATTCAAACATAAAGCATTTATATTATTAAATGTAACAATAAAAACAACATTTATTCTTCAGATGTGATCAACAATGTAATAAATACTAAGAAACAATGTGATCAATACTAAAACTTGGAATTTTTGACACTTTCGTGACATGCTTTGATGAATTCTTCTTCCAGGTTTGCGATTGTTTCTCGTGCATTTGTGCGCTTCTCAATAAGTATCCAATAAATCCCAATCGCGTTCTAGGATTAAGTCGGGACTAATGGCAAGCTAATCCAATGTTTGAATATCTCGGTCATGTAGCAAATTTATCGTAATAGCTACAGTGTTCAGTTTGCATTGTCATACATGGGTGTGAATTTTGGACTCGACACTATAAGGTGTAGATACAACATGATAATTTAATATATTATTGAATTATCGTTTGATGAGTTTAAATTGCTCTGGATTACTATGTACTATGTTTTTCCGTGGAGACTTATCTCTTGTCAAATCACTCGTTTTTACCTCCTACTGTGGGTACTAGAATGCCGTTCACCAGGACGTACTCGACCATCAAAACATGTAAAACAAAATCTTGTCAAAAGGGCAAAATTTCTTCCTCTTGATATGCCTATCATTGACGAATGTTGACGATCATCATAGCAATCTTTATCTTATGTGCAGCAGCTCGGAAAAACTGCACAAATCTTCATTCAAAAGGACAGAGAAGACATAGCATCGCAGCATTCTTATTTTTATACCAAAAGAGAGGTTGTGGCTCTTGAAGAGGGCCCTCATGTGGTTAAAGGTGAATCTAGTGTTTCTGATGCGTGCCCTTAGCCCTTGGTTGTTGGTCCCATTCTTCATTTATTATAGTACCGAGGTAGTTGTAGTGCGACATTCTTTCTACTGGGGTTTGGTTGACTCTGTTATCTTTTACTTGCTAATTATCATCAGCTTTGTCTTCTTTACTTGCATATTTAATGTATTCTTAACAGTTTTTGGCTCCTGGTTTTTTTGGACACACAATAAAGTCAGACTTCAGCCATTATGTTGGTTATTTCTCCGGAGTTATATATGTTGTTGAGTATCTTTGTGATTATTGCTATTAATTAGTTGTATATTATTGGGGCCTACTGCCTTGACATCCTTTAGCTGTATTATTGCAGAATAAACTTCCTGCTGTAATATTCTTGATTTATTGTTTACATCTTCTTCTAGCTCAAACGTGTTATCTCTTTGGTCTTCAAACAGTTTCTTTAGTTATTCTTTCCACATTCTTACTTTACTTTGTTTGTCCAAGATGATGTTTCCATCAGGTCAAATTTCCTTTCTGTCTTCGTCCTAGTCCACCTGTGAGTTCTTTAACTTTTCTATGTACATTGTGACTATCGTACTTTGACTGTAGAGTCACATCTGTCATCTATAATTTTTTCTTAATTAATTAACGTATGTTCTTCGTTCGATTCGTCTCTAATTACAGTCACTTGCTCGTTTAACGTGGCTTGGACTGCAATTTTCATATTTTCCCTCATTAAGATATTTTAGCAATCGTCGATCCTATGATTGTGTTTTCCTTTTCTGTTCTCTTGACAGATGTAAAACTGTTTCAAAATCTTTTATTTAATAATATGTAATCTATTTGATTTATAATGATTTTCCCGGTTCTGTCTTGAGGGGATTTCCACGTGTACGGCTTTCGAGGAGGTAATTGGAAGAATGTGTTGGTTATAACTGATTCTGAGTCTTCTTTCTCCTCTCTCGTTTATGACTTCAAGACCATAGGCTCCGATGTACTGTGTCTTATCTCCAGGTCCAAGCTTGGCATTAAAATCTCGCATAATGATGAGAACTTCCTGTTTGTCCTGGGTAAAAGTATATTTTGAGAGTTCTTATCAAAATGGGTCGTCTAGGTTTCAAGGTAGCTTCTCTTACTCGATTTATAACCGCTTAGTCAGAAACATCTAGTTATTGAGTTGTCCTATAAACAGTACAAAGCTCGTTTACTATTGTAGTTCAGGTATGATTAGGCATTGGCCACAAAATTAAAAATTGATGTTAATGTTTATCGGTTTATGAGCAGACATAATTATGTTGATCATATTAGGAAGTCTGTCCCAAGTTTGCTACCCCGCTCTAAATTTTGATTCAACATTATGTATGTTTGAACTGGTTCATATGTTTTTACTTAGATTTTGCACCTTTTTCTTCCCACTATTTTTTTTTATAATTATTACTGTTTAATGATTTACATCTGTTAGTGTTTTTTAATATAATACTAATTTGACAATGATCTAAACCGAACCAATTCACTATTAAATAAAAGAACTGATATATTTACAGTAACAGTTCACCTACTAAATTAATTCGTGATAAGTGTCATCTTAATTTCAACCTTTTCCTCCCTTATATTCCCGATTCATATATTATACGATATACGTAACTTTACCTAGATTCAAAACTAACCTTATCTAGGACTTATATCAAATACACAAGTATACAGAATGTCGCAATGTTAACTCAGGTGGTATTTGGCTGATAATACTTATACAGGATGTCCCTGACTACATGGTTAACACAAAATATTTTGAACCTTTCAAATTGAAACGTTCAAGCGAGAGATAATAATTTCGTAGATTATTACTATTTTATTTTAACAAATAATTTTGTAGGTGAAAGATTAAAATGGATGTTTGCTGTTATTAAAAATACTGCCTTCAAGAGGACAACCTGTATAACATAATATAGTACTTACCCAATTTTCTTGATGATTTTGTTTATGTTCACACCAATTTTATTAAATATTTTATTGTTTTTCAATATTTATAGATACAAAATTCAAACAGAGTGCCTATTGAATTATTTCTTTATATATTACTTGAATAAATGTAGATGAATTTTATACAGTGTGGCTCAATTTATTTTCAAACTGACATTAAGAAACTATTGGATATTACAATTAATAGTTCTCCTGTTTTTTGCCGTTTTTCTTTATTATTTTTTGTTTTTTGAGTCTATTACCACTTTTTTTTATATATTTTTTTAAATTATAATATGTCCCTACGAAATATCTCAATTGATACTTGTGCCTTAGATCTTTTGTTCTAACATCAACATATAAATTTGTCAATTTTTTCATACATTAATTAAAAATTTTTTTGGTATCGCACTAATTTTGGACGCAAATCTTACTACGATAAAATATGATGGATTCACAGCGTGTTTGTTACACGTACTTTGAATTGGAATGAATGAATTGAGTCGGCCGATCGATCAAAAGCATGGAAGGTGATAAGCTCTGGCTGCTCGATGATCCTCATTCATTTATCCTTCTTGAAAGGCGTCAAGAACACTCCAAAATACTATAATTTATTAATTTTCCGATTGGTTTTAAAAATATATCCTTACATAAGTGTTAGATGTATTAATATGGGCGTATACATACTTCCTCCGGTTATTCCGACGTTTCTATTGATGAGATTAATGTGAAGAAGCTTCACATCCATGGCCCACTATCAGTCGGATTATGGTCTTGTAGATTCGTATCTTAGTTCTTTGCATAACTTGCGAAATATATTCCAATTTGTGCTCTTTAACGTAAGGCAGTTTCACTGTTCCTTCCTCGTTGATGATGCAACGACCAAAATGATTTACTAGAGGAGAGTATATCTCTCTTAAAGGTCCTTGTTATAGACAATATAGCCTCTTCAAGAAATGGGACCCTGTTTTGGATTGTGGTGAGTATTGATTAACCAAAAATGTAGGACGGAGCACATGTCGAGGGCCGAGGAGAAAGTGACTGTTAGTCGATTATTGGTGATGGGCTTCCTATTGTTGGGTCGGCGACCAGTCGATAAAAACACCTGGATTTCATATCACAAAACAAAAGATTTTGTCAAACTGTTTGGCCTAGATCCTCAGTTGGAGAGGAATTGTTGTGCAACAAGTTTGGAAAACCACAGAAAACCAATCTTTCCCTGTTCTTGTTCGTAATACTGGGATATTTGATAAATCGCTCTCAGTTTAGCTGTTTTATTTGATAAATCTTTAAACGTAAATCCAGATTCAGTTTAAAATTCCTAAATAGGAATTATACGGCAATTTGGTCTATCTTAAGATGATGAGCTGCTTTGAATAGCTCTAGTTGGGCGAATTCCCTACATTATCTAAAGTTTCTAACGTTTCATTATCATCATAGTTTAGCAGATGTGTTGTGGTTCATCATTGAGCTTCATCAACTCAGTTAGTTTGCTTAATGATATTTTTCTACTGGTCTCAGTCATCTGCTACATGTACTGCCTTAGTATATTGTTTGTTGAGAAGATTTTTCGTAATGTCTGCCCATCGCTGTGGAAATCCTTCGCGTTGGCGTTGTCTGTGAGACTTTCCTTGGACTACCAACCGCTCCATGTTGTGATTAGTTCGATGAATATGACCAAAGAATTTTAAGGGACGTTGATTCTGCTGGAACCGAGATTAGTGCAACAAACCGTCCGTGGAATATGGAAAAGACCGGAGTTGAACGAAACGAGTCTCTTTTTGTTTGTCATAGTAATGTGAAGATCAAGCCATACACCATTTAGGGCTAACGCGTACTCCGGCGACTCCGGCTAGGATTGCAGCTGGTCGATTCCGGCCAATTTTACATAGGTTATAATGAGTCAACGCGCACATGGCTGTTGCAGCCAGTTGGAGGTACCGACCGCATTTCGTCGATACGACCAGCTTTTCCAGCGTCGTTGCGACCAAAGTTAATATGTACTTTTATGGGACAACGCGCACGACGGAGAGCCAGTATGCGGCCAAACGGTGATCTGTACGTGTGTTGTGTAATTTGTGTTATATAGGACTATTTAAAAATGGGATTTATCCAATATTTTTTCCTTTCGTTTTATTATAGGTAGACGCAACAACGGATACGTCCGTGACATTCATCTCGTAATTGAAAAGAAGAATAAATGTATTCACTGGCTAGTTGAAAATGTTTAGAACAGCCTAAATATCTATAAACTAGTCTGCCTGAATAACAGATAAGACCGCTAACTCACCATTAGCAGTAACTAATACCTTGCACGCCACTGAATGAATGCCGACCTTCCGATTGTTTCAACAGTCGGATACGTATACTTACGACGTTTCAATCTTTAGTCATTGGCTTAAAATATACATAAAAAAAAATTCAATAGTTACTAATTAACTGTCTGTACAAATAAATTGAGATACTCTGAATACCTAGCTAATTTTGATTAAAAATATGCATTTTTACTGACCCACTATAAGAAATTATTTATTCTATTCTGAAATTATTATAAACAATAATATATATGTTGTAGGAAATTTTTTGTATATTACATATGCAAGCTTTAGAAATCAGCTCCGGTTAACAGTTATTTGTGTTATACATACTTTACACGCCTCGATCGTAAAATCGAAGAGGCATTAGTTTTTGGTCGAAAGCAACAAATCGAGAAATATGTTAAAATCTGATGAGCTGTTTCATGTTTCACCTGTCATTTTGTTTAAGTTCGGTTATAACCAAGTGATCCTTTACTTGCCACTTAAAGCCAGTTGTAAGATAAATACAAAATATAGTGCCCGAAAAAAAAACAAACGCAAATGTGACACATGAGCTGTGGAGCCATAACGCAATTTTTGTTAAAAGTATGAACAGGTTTTCAAAAGCGATTTTTTGAAGTCATTTTTTTTAAAAGTCCTTTTTTTTTCAATAGACTGATCTTTCTAAAATGAAATTCTAATGAATGGGTTGCGAATGAAGAAAAATCTAAAATTCTAATGAATGGGTTGCACGTGTGAGTCAATTTAGGCAAACGAAATAAATATTAGACTCGCTTACAATCAATTTATTTACCTTGGACGTCCAGTTTCATATACTACAATATGCTATACATCATCAGGTCTCGTGAAAGCTAACTTAAATGATTCCGATACAAGAAATGTGATTATATCTACGTGAAAGCATAATTAAAGCTCCGTTACGGTTAGATGTTGTCTAATGGTCATCAGTTTTACTACAATTTTACAAATATAGGAAAGTTCTTGAGGGGAACGTTAGGATTAGCACCAGAAAGAAAAATAATACGAAAAACAACCTTTCTGATTGTTATCCTAACGTACTCCTCAGGAACATTCCAGACAACATACAACCATAACGGAGCTTTAAGTCACACGACTTGAGATATAACTTCATTCCTTATATCGGCATCAATTAAGTTACCTTTCCGGAGACCAGACGATGCGTAGCTACTTGTAGTATGCGAAACCGGTGTAAAAATGGGTAAAACGAATAAAAAAGATCGAATAGACAATTAGTTTTGCTTCAATACTAGACCTGGAGATACCTCAACAAAAATATTGTAGTGACGTCATATCGGTGTGTCATATTGGTGTTTATTTGTATTCAAATCGAAATATCTGAGTTCTTTATTTTGCTAACAACTGGTTTTACATGTTCTCAAACTAGGAAACCCTTTATTAAAGTTAATTTTATGTTGTTGTTTATTGTTAAAGTTAGAGGATCTCTAGTTTGAGATTTTTTTAATTTAGCGAAAATTTACGAAAGCTTTATGTCTATTCGCTTAATACAAAACGTATACGAATTTAGTGATGTTATGTAGGCTATTCTTATTATTATTATCGGATACTAAAACTGCGAGTAGACATAGAGTGACTGTTTTATGTTAATTTTAAAGTTTGTTTACGAAAAATAAGGGTGTTTTGGTGCAATAGAACCTGTAAAAATTTTGGAAGCATTTTTTCACTTTAAATAGGTTAATATCCACCCTACTGTTGGTTTCAAACTGTCACTGTAATACTGGAAAACACATTTATTTATATGATCTCAGTTCCGTAATGGATACGTCTATAAAACCCTTAGATATTCAGAAAAATCTAAAGATTTAGCAACATTGTATTCATTTATAAAGCAAACTGAACAATTGATGGAAGGCACCAACAGTACTCAAAGTATGAAACAAACTTTAATTTACCTAAACCTATGAATCTAACCTAAATGTTTATAATTTGACGTATTTTTCGTTACCTTTGTTAATGGTGTAAGGTCTGGATGGGGTTGCATTGTTGTATACCATTTTAAAGGTCTTTTTATAGTTTTTGAAATGATGTATACTTTTAAAATAATGTAAATATTGTATTAAGTATATTTAATGCCTAGGACATATTGTATACCGATTCTGGAACTGTACTTCACTTCTTTGTCGTTAATTATTTTGGAGCCAAAGTATTTTATTCACATTCTACAGAAAATGTATGTATGAATAATTCTATTTAAATACAAACTACGTTTTACCGCAATCTATTACGTTTTAAATGCAGAAACCTTCACACTTAACGAGATGAAAGCTAGCGAAGAAATCGACGATATTAAAGTGTTTTATAAGAAGTACATACGTGAGTCTAGGTGTACCTATATTGTGAGCTATTTCTAAATGTTCCAAATTTAATAACAAATCTAAAGTTATTCGAATTTCAATATAATATCCTGTGTTTTAGGGTAATTTAGTAATCTTTTTTAATTTGAGATCGTTTTAACAAATAATATCCTGATCCATAAACTGCCAATTAAAATCTTCTCATTTTTTCCTAATACATTGTTAAAGATTACATAAAATGAAGAAAAAAACGATCCAGTGTAAGGTTTCTGGTGCTGGTTCGGTATGCGGTCTACGGCAGAGTTTCTAGTTCGGTATGCGGTCTACCGTCTGATATGAGGTCTACCGCAATTTCGATATGCGGGGAACGTCACCTATCATCAAATGCTGTTGAGACACTCACTAAAATTGTATATTTATATGTAGCACCAAAATAAAGTAACAAGTCCTCCTCCTCAGTCCTAATCCCTTTTGGGATGTGGTGACGCCATCAGGCCTTAACAGTTTTTGCACGATTTCTCTCCATCCAAGTAACAAGTAGTTCAATGAAAATTCAAAACTTTTATTGGCTTCTTAAAGTAAATTTATATGACAAGATTTAATTAGAGGCATTTATACATATACATTTCTAACATCGTGCAGAAAAGCGATAAACTTATCTTCTACATTTCTTCGTAGCAATTTCCACGCAACATAATCTAAATGGGACTGCAAAGTACTGACAGGAACACCTCTAATTTTCGTCAAAATCGTAATTTTACCCTCCAACCAGGATTTTTCTATCCCTTGCGTATGTGCTCCTGTTTGTGGGTCGATATAATTTTCCTGGTGGTTAACGGTTGAGTGCACGTAGCCCAGTTGGTGCAAATTGCCGTATGCTGGACATTCGTTCGAGTGAATTACTGACTCAGCTTCAACTTCTCTTTATATGACGGGAACTAGGGTGGCTCTGTCTCTTCACTCAACATGAAAATATCGAACCTGCTCTTTAATCCGAACACCCACGGATCGTCAATTCGGCGTCCACGTTCCGATTATTTTCCGCTTTAACATCACTGTCTTCTGATTCTGCTGGATGGTCTCCATTTAACATTCGTCCTTTGTTGTACTTCCTTCTGTCCGCAAATCTGGCTTCATCAATTTGGTTTTCTTCCGTACCTCGAAGCTGTCCACGGCGATTCACTGACATCAAGGAGGAACAGACTTCTCGACACATGTTGTACCAGTCGCATGTAGCTTCTCTTTCTCTCCCCGTTAAAACAGTTGCCATGCCTAACTGATCTTGTTGTCTGGCATCTTCTCCTTGGGCAGCGGAGAACTGGTCTATATTCACCACCCCGATCTCGTTTCCCGTATTCTTCCATTTCTGCCCCACATCGCATCGGTGGCACGGCCCAGCGTCTTCAAGATTTTATAATAAACCGTTCGCTCGTAGAAATGCTACTGCCTCTGCTTCGCTCTAAATGACAGTTTTATAAAACTCTTTTTGCAACATTTTATTTGCAACTGAATCAATCTTCATTTTAGGGCTCATTTTATACCAAAATAGGTCATTAAAAGTTTTGATATTAGCACAACGAATTGACCAGTAATGAGTTTGTCATAATTTCCCTAATTTGTTTTTGCATTCCTAATTGAACAGTAATGAGTGTATTTCAAAGATTATTTACCTTTTACGTCTCCAGCAATTTTCAAAAAACCCAAAATAATTTAATCTTCGTAAGACATAGCCTGAATAAATTCAGCAACGATTTAAGTAATGAGTTTGTCATAATTTCCCTTATTTGTTTTTGCATTCCCAATTGACCAGTAATAAGTTTGTAATAGTTTCTCTAATTAGTTTTTGTAGTTATTTGAGGAAGACGTAGACCGCATTCCGAATCAGCTAAACTGTCGCATATTATTCGCATATTAGACAGTAAACCGCATACCGAATCGGCACCAGGTTTTCTTTGTCTACATTTATTATTCTTTCATTTTTTTTTTCGTTTACTTTGTTTTCTTGCGACGTACAGACTGCCGAAATCCACTTTATCTCTTACCTTGACAGGCGCAGCGAGAAGTTCTTTCCGCTTAGCAGCGGAACAATATTTTTTGTCTTCGTTGCCATGCTCTCTTCTTGTGAAATTAGACGGCCTGTTTTTCACAAATGAGCTGGATTTTTTCTCTTTTTTTACAAGTTTTTTGTTGAAAGCTTTTTTGTGATCAACGTAGCATGCGCATAATCTGTTTTGAATCTCTAGACAAGAGAATTCGTATTGAATAGATCAAGAAACCGGAAATAACAGATAAAACTATGAAAGATATAAGAAATATAGAAAAAAGGACAAGAAAAGCTTAATCTGTAGCGGAAATGCTACAATAATTCAGAAAAATGAATTACTATCAGTACTACCATCACAGTACATAGTATCATCAATCTCTTAGTTCGCCTCTAAATTATAGAAAACTAAGCATAGTGCGTTAAATGTAGATAGCGTATAGTGTTCGAATTTTGGACATTTTCTGAATATTCAAAAAGTTCGTTCTGGTTTATGGTAACATATGTACTTTTAAAAAAAAAAATTTAATATCGGTTATGACTGGTGTATTCACTTTCTTTCTCTAGTTAAGCGTGTGACGTACTGTATATAAAAAAATTGTGAAGATACTGGAAGTGATTTACAGACCTAAAAGCCCTTTGGGCAACCCCCCAACTAGGCCTGCCCGAAATCTTATTGTAAATATATATACCTCCGAAAGAATGTTGGCTGTTCGTTTATGAGTGATTTCCCATCAAAATCATCGCCTTATCCAATGTATACGAAAAATAAAATTGAGAATAAAATCAATACAGATCAATGAAAAAAATATCGTACCTCTGTGTTAATAAGTAAGAAAGAGAGAGAGGAATCTTTTATTGTGTTCTGCTTTTAATGAAAGTATATTATTAATATTATAAACGATTATGGGACGAGAATACCTCTTAACTAATTTGGTAACGCAGTGTCCTCTGTATAGTGTTTTTTGAAACGTGAGCATTAAATGCTACATCTTGTGTACTTATATAAACTGTGTTTTTAATCTATACCTTACCCTTACCTCTATCCTTACTTAATTATCGTGCAAGATTGTCGATGCACACAAAGACTAAATAAAGAAATCACGATAGATATCACTAGAAGAATGTTAACGAAAGTATCTAGCTGAGTTAAAAACGAAGCACTCAACGGCTATAATGTACTAGGAACCAGTCTGAATTCCTAAGAAAATAGTCAACAACAAATCAGATATTCACAAAACGCAACTTTTTTAAGAATTGATATTAATATATGTTTTTATACCAATGACCACCACTCAAACCACCAAAAATTAAGAAAAAATCGTGGATGACAAATGAGATTCTAGATGTGATGAACGAGAGGCAAAAGGTCAAAGATCAGGACAAGACATTATACAAAAGAATAGACAAAGAGATCACAAAAGCAATCAGAATGGCTACTGACACACAGCTGAGAGAACAATGTGCGGAAATACCTATTACAACAGAAACACGATTCATTCAATATACACAAAAAAGTTAAAGAAGCCGCAAGAAGAGTTGGATGTTTGGCAGACAACCAAGGTAATGCACTACTGTGTGGAAGAGAGACTAGACACTTGGAAGAGATATGTGGAAGTAACATTTGCAGATGAAAGGCAGATTACCATTGAAGACATAGAATGTAAAACAGGACCCCCGATTACCATTGAAGAAGTCACGGCAGCTATTAGAAAAACTAAAGATAGTAAAGCTGTAGGGTCCGACAAATTTTATACAGAATTCCTAAAACTTATGGACGAACAAGGAATACAATGGATAACGACTATATTTAACAAAATATATATAAAAAGAGAAATCAAACGATTTCTACCTGGCGAAACCGAATTCAAATTTTTACCACTGTGCTTCCTAAAACTTGCGAAGCAAACAGCTTGATAAATTACTCAGCAAGGGAATCTAAAATTGCATTCCACATGCCGTTCATCATAGTCAAAATTCGTAGTGAATTCAGTTTCTGGTACTCCAACCGAAGTAAAGTAATAAAACATAATGACGGTATTAGATTTTTGTTTTGATACAGGGCAGCGACAGCCGCTTATACGTATTTCGACCTCTTTAGGTCTCCTCAGAGCGGTATAGCCACTATATATAGCCAGAGTAGTGGCTATACCGCTCTGAGGAGACCTAAAGAGGTCGAAATACGTATAAGCGGCTGTCGCTGCCCTGTATCAAAACAAAAATCTAATACCGTCATTATGTTTTAAAATATATATAATTGGAAATATTCCTCAAAGCTGGTTAAAGTCGACCTTCGTAACTATACCAAAAAAATTAAATGCAAACATGCGAAGACTACAGAATAATTAGCGTAATGAGCCACTTACTTAAAATGTTTTTAAAAGTGATACATAAGAGAATATATATAAAATGAGAGCAAGTGTCATCGACACAATTTGTATTTCGCGATACCTTAGGCACCCGAGAAGTTCTATTCGCTATATAAGTGCTTATCCGGGGCGCAGGGATGTCAACTGTAATGTATATATTTGTTTTATCGACTACAAAAAGGTATTTGATAGAGTAAAACATGACAGGCTCATATCCATCTTGAAGGAAGCGGGCTTGGATGATAGAGACTTGCGGAATTATATATAATTTATATTACAACTAAACTGCCAACATTAAAGCGGATGCGCAGTTGACAGAGACAATCTCCATAGATAGAGGAGTGAGACAAGGATGCATTCTATCTCCAGTGCTATTTAACATGTACTCGGAGCGTATCTTCGAGCAAGCACTGGGATAACTAGAGGAAGACGTCTTAGTTAACGGAATGCGTCTAAACAACATAAGATATGCTGACGACGCAGTAGTTTTCGCAGATAGCCTAGATGGTTTACAAACAATAATGTCGCGCATATCAAATATATGTCGAGTATATGGTCTGGATTTGAATACGAACAAATCAAAGTATATGTTAGTTAGTAAGCGCGAAATATTACAGACACATCTTTTAGTAAACCAACAGCCAATTGACAGGGTAAAAAGATGTATTTTCTACGGAGTAGAGGCATGGACGCTCTCATCAAAGAGCGCAAATTAGAATATCTTGGCCATGTTATGAGAAATGAACAGAGATATGGCTTATTGCAACTCATTCTTTAGGGCAAGGTATTTGGAAAGAGATTACCAGGGAGAAGAAGAATATCTTGGCTAAGAGCTGCAAGTAAAGTTGTGATAGCTATACTGATCGTCTACATCCGGAACGGATGGGCACTGTAAGAAGAAGAAGTACCAATGACGCAGTCCGACAAAATTTGACCAATACTCGGGCCCAGAGATATAAATATACTTTTCAGAAGGTTTTATTTTTTCAAAGCAGACCCTGCATCTTTGTCTAATGGGCCAGGTTTATCGACCACGTGACCTGCCCATTGGTCCTTTGGGTCACGTGATCGATACATGATACTATAAAAAACAAGATACGCTCACTTGCGATCCTAATTTCAATCGACTCTGTGCATGACGTCGTAGCGAGACAAAACCAGTGAACTTGTGTGTATCTTGTTTTGACGATGAATGATATGGCAACGCTGTTTCATTACTATAATGAATAACTTCGAAACTTGAACTGTTAACGGTAAGTATACCTTGATGGCATATCTCGCACTAAGAAGTTATATCTAGTTACCGTCTGTGAAAACGTGGTTTGAAAATGGATAAGTAATTTGTAAAATTAATTAAAGAAATATATGAATCTACGATTTCATTGCGTATATTACAAGCAAAATAAATAATGCTACAAGATATAAATTAAAATATACAAGGCCGCTAAGACGTAAATAATTTGAAACCTCACACAAAAAACGTGTGATATTTTCGACTTTATGAATATCATTTAGACATCTGACAATTTTATTGATTTTTCTCTTGCGAATATTGTAATTATCTTTAATATTTTTATTTAGCATCCATGTTTTAAAATACATTTTACATCTAAAAAAAATAATTTTACGTCCTCACTCACATTTACATGTTTTGCGACTTCCATTAGGTTTTTCAAATAGTTTTTAGTTACTTTTAATGTGTTGCAGTAATTATAATTACGAAAAATATGTTTCAGTTGAATATTTCGTTACAAATTCCAGGGTTGGCTTGAGTAAACCATCCTCAGAAACGTGTTTTACCCAAGTAAACGATTATCATTAGCGTCCGGAGTTAAATTTTCCAATCCATCCCATTCCAGGTCTTTTATACCCGGACTAATAAAATCTTAATGACTGTCAACTGAATCTTCGTGGTCAATTTCTGAATATTCGCAGACTCTTAATCATCATCTACGTCTGCAAATGTTGAAATAATATCAACATTTCTACCCATTTTATAGTTTCTCAATCTATACTTAATTTTCATAGTAGTTGGATGATCATGTAAACCATCAATTGTCCTTAAAATTGAAAATAGTCCTTCTAAAAGGTCCTGAATAAAATTATAAGTTTATATATTTTTTACATCAAAGTCTTTTTAAGTCATATAAAAGTTGTTTTAAAGATCGTATCAATATAATTATACCTCGCTAAAAAGAAAAGAAAAGAGTTAGATCCAATTTTTCTTACAGCCGATATTGTCTTCTCCATGTTATTAAAAATTTCATTTTGTCACTTCAAACCCAACCCATATCTTTTTATATGATTTCTAGAGTGTTTTCATTGTGTGTCACTCTCGAGTTAAAAATATCAAACCAATCAAAAGTTTTGAAGAAGTCATAGCACTCAAACCAGTTGTGATGTTTTTTATACAAACCTAAAACTCCTAATCAAGAAATGGCTCAAAAAACTAGTGTGAAAATAATTTAGTAGCAAATTTAACCTCTTGGTTGTGAGCACCTTTGACAGTCAAAAAGTCTTTATTTATTTTGTGAGCAATATTTAAATCTAGTTTGTCAGTAGTATTAAGTAACTCTAAAAATGGATCCGAATTAATTATTATGCCATTTAATAAACAACCATAGTCAAGAAAACGATTCCTTAACAATTTGATCATATGTGGCGTATCCGCAAAACATAAATATTTTGTCTAATTATGAGATTTTTAAACAACGTATATTGCACACTTAAACCAAATACATGAAGGCCAGTAAATCGATAGGCCAAAGAAACCTACAGAATCTGACAATAGGAGACTATAACATCGAAAGCGTGAAAAATTTTACATACCTAGGTTCACTAGTTACCGCAGATAACAATGTCAGTGAAGAAGTTAAGAGAAGAATACATATCGCTAATAAAACATATAATGGACTAATTAAACATCTAAGATCTAACAACATCACAAGAAGCACCAAATGCAAAATATACAAGACCCTGATAAAACCGGTCCTTGTATATGGATCAGAGACATGGACACTATCGAAAAGCGATGAAAACCTATTAGGCACATTTGAACGAAAAATCCTTAGACACATATATAAGGGGGTAAAGGAAAATGACATATGGCGCAGAAGATATAAACTTTGAACTGTACACGGCATACAATGAACCCGAGATCATAACATCCATAAAGATCGGACGTCTGCGCTGGATGGGCCATGTTGAACGAATGTTGGAGACTGAAACACCAAAATATATTATGAGGCAAACACCAGTAGGAAAAAGGTCAAAGGGAAGACTCAAACTTAGATACATGGAACAAGTGGAACAAGATCTGAAAACACTTAAGATTACCAACTGGAAAAACAAAGCAAGGAACAGAACAGAATGGCGGAAAATCCTAGAACAAGCCAGGACCCAGAAAGGGTTGTCGAGCTACTGATGATGATGATATTGTACACTTATATTTAGAGCCCTCCAAAGACTTCGTAAACTGGGTATCCAATGTTTTCCAATTTCCTTATAATTTCGAACAATATGTGTTTTGTGATTTTAACAATCATAATTTAAAATATTAACACAGATAGAGAATTCAACTTGGCTCCATAACAGTTGTCTCTGGTTTACGTCACAGGTGTGCGAGAGAGATGTAAGAACATGTGCGTTGACTTATCTTGTTTGTTATAGTATCATGTGGTTGATAAACCACTATTAGAATGAGATGCAGGAACTGCTTTGCGTAATTTTTTTCTGTCGCACTGGAGAACGGGACTGTATTGCAGCTCTCAATCTATTTGTGATATATGTATATGGTTATAACACGTGATAACTATTATGACCATCCGAAATTGAAGACGTACGTGCTTTGGAAGATAAAGGTATATAAGTAAGTATGAAGATGTTCGACAAATCCTATACTTTATAATGAAACTGATTTAGATGATCAAGATTAGAAGAGAGAAATTTGGTATTACCAGAGTCAAAAATTAGACTTTATAGAAAAAGAAAACTAGAATTTACAAAGTTTTTTCCGAAAGAAAACTCGGTTAACTTTAACGAAAGTACAAGGTGAATATAGCCGCAAATGCTAACCATGGAAAAAATATTTCGGTTTGGCAGTGTTGCATCGAGTTAGAATCTATAGAGAAGCTATGAGCATATTAACGTATGTACTAAAAACGGCGTAGGTAGGCGTGGCTAACCGTGATATCAATATGGCGGTGGGATCATGGCCGTACTCAATAATATTAAAACTACTATAAAAATATGACTAGTTATTCAGAAGATTTAATCATAATCTAAAAAAGTGCAATACATTTTTATTAAACTATGATTTATTTATCCCGCGGTAAACACTAAAAACACGATATATTATACATAAAGATCAATTAATACAGTCAAATACTATTAATTTATTCTCTAAAGTACGGGCCATTACTTTGTTTACATATTTGTATACTAACCTGTAGAACGTTATTCCTGAAGATTTTTTATTAACATTGCTTCTGCCACTGCAACAACGATGAAAATAAGAAACCATTATTATGCACTATCACAATATATTATTACAGTTTCTATAAAAGTATTATAAAATCAAAAATATTCGAAAAACGACAAACATAAATAAACATATACGATCTGTCAAAAGTGTCAAAACAATATGGCCGAAGTGAGGTCGTTTTTAGTCACGTGATGCCCTCTCCATAGATTCTAACTCGATGCAGTGTTGGCATGTTTTTATAATGTATATGTTGTATGCTTCAAATATAAAGAAAGCTTTAGAAAAGTACATTTTGATTATATTATGTTATAAATTCTGTAATTTTAAATTTATATAAAACATTAACGAGTAAATATTTGTTTCTTTGGAAATTAATCGCAGTTAATTATTAGAAATTTAATATTAGTAGTATTAGTATTAGATTTTTTTGGCAATTGTCCTTTGATAAGTAAGTGTATAGATTTGGAAATCTATACGTATAGTTTTCATGTTCTCTTGCAAAAGCAAGGCGAGCTCTGCGATGTTCTATGGATAGTATTGGAGATAGGGCTGGCCTTCGGGATAATAAATTACCTTCTACAAGTCATCGACGAACTGTCCATCTACTTACATCCACATTTCTCACTTCGCTCAGACGATTTGCCAGTTCAACTGAAGTTAGATGCCGATTCTCAAACATGATGAGACCATAAATCGATCATCTCTTTCGGATGTTACCCTTCTACGACCTGATCCTGGTCTTCTTGTGAAGATACCGGTGTCGCTAAAACGCCGAACTGCTCTTTGAACCGAAGATCGACTAACACCCAACATTTCAGCTGCATAATATTGGCTACGACCATATTGAACTAAAGTCACCGCCCTTGCAGCATCTGTCGGAGTTAGAGACATTTAGGAAGGATAATTAAATAAAAATATAACACGTTTTGAAAATAAAATCACTACACTAGTATAGTTGTTGAATTAAATTATGGTTAATTTGGTTGTTTGACATTCAATAAATATCTACTTGCTTCAGACTCTTTTTGACAAAAACCTGAAATATCAATTTATTTTAAGAAATATAAAAAGCAATATTAAAAATATTATTTTGTTTCTCGTATACGAGGGTACACCTAAATTTACATACATAATTTAATGTCTCTAAAATTATACAACTTCAAATAAATAAGAAATAAGGAATGGATCGATTTTTTTGCACCTGAGTGTATTTATGTGAATTTTTGTATTAATATTTTATTGATCAATTAGTTTAACATTTGACACCAACACTTTTTCCGATTATTGTATTTAATCGTTTCAGTGACAGCATTCCTCTTTGGACTTAGCCTCTTATTGCTGATTAGTGGCACGTAACTTTCCTTTTTTTGGCATTTAGCTTAGTAGTTTTCATAAGAGCCGTCAGAAAAGTTATCACAAGGTAGCCAAATGAACCGTCAGAAAAGTTACGCGCACTCAGTTCAGGCATTTGAGTGTTTTTTTTTTCGGAAGTTGATTCTTTAACTAACTGTAAAGACTTCCAAAAACACTCTCAAGAGCTTTTTTTTAATTAGTTACTATAGTAAACTACTTAAATCTAATTTCAAACTTAAAATGTTTTCTTCAGTGTGCGTTTTTAAATGATTTTTCAAACAACTCTTTTGAGAAATCTGGTTAAAACAAATTTCGCATTCATAGTGTGCATTTTCAAATGTCTTTTCAAAGTACCTTCTTCACCCAACTGCTTAAAACAAATTTCACACTTATAAGGTTTTTCTCCAGTGTGCTTTCTCAAATGTACCTTCAAACTACCGGCTTGACTAAACTGCTTCGAACAAATTTCGCATGTATGAATTTTTTTTTACTGCGTACTCTCAAATGTTTTTTCAAAATACATGTTTCCGAAAACTGTTCCGAAAATTTCAGATTTTTCCTCAGTGTGCACTCCCAAATGTGTGTTCAAATGACTTGCTTGAATAAACTGCTTAAAACAGATTTCACACTTATAAGGTTTTTCCCGAGTGTGCACTCTCAAATGATATTTCAAATAACCCTTTTGAGAAAACTGCTTAAAACAAATTTCGCACTCATAAGGTTTTTCTCCAGTGTGCACTCTCAAATGTATTTTCAAATTACTTGCAGCATTAAACTGCTTAAAACAGCTTTCACACTTGTAAGGTTTTTCTCCAGTGTGCACTCTCAAATGTCTTTTCAAACTAGTTGCTTGACTAAGCTGCTTAAAACAAATTTCACACTTGTAAGATTTTTCTCCAGTGTGCGTTCCCATATGTTGTTTCAAATGTCTTTTATAAGAAAACTGCTTAGAACAAATTTCGCACTCATAAGGTTTTTCTCCAGTGTGCACTCTCAAATGTGTTTGCAAATTACTTGCATCTTTAAACTGCTTAAAACAGCTTTCACACTTGTAAGGTTTTTCTTCATAGTGCAATCTCAAATGTTTTTTCAAATTACCTGCTTCGCTAAACTTGTTAAAACAAATTTCACACTTGTAAAGTTTTTCTCCAGTATGCGTTCTCAAATGTCTTTTCAAACTAGATGCTCGACTAAGCTGCTTAAAACAAATTTCACACTTGTAAGATTTTTCTCCAGTGTGCACTTTGAAAGAGACAAATATTTACTCGTTATTGTTTAATATAAATTAAAAATTGCAGAATTCATAACATAATATAATCAAAATATACTTTTTAAAAGCTTTCTCTCTTTATATTTAAAGCATTTAACATATTATGCATTATAAAAACATCCCAACACTGCCAAACCGAAATATTTTGTTCCATGGTTTACATTAGCGGCTATATTCAGCTTGAACTTTCGTTAAAGTTAGCCGAAGACTCTTAAGTCTTAAGTGTACTCTTATGATATCAAACTTATTCAAAAAATATTTATACAATCCAAATGATTGGCGGCTTTTTATGGATGCTTCAAAAGAAAGCCTTCAAGCAGTTTTGCTTTATAAATGATAATAACTATGAAGCTGTTCCTATTGGTCACTCCACCATAATTAAAGAATCATTTGAAACTTTTCAGTTGTTTTAGCAAAAATTCAGTACAGTTAAAAAAAAATGATTTATTTGTGGAGATTTCAAAATGTAAATCTTTTGGTCAGCTTACAGTCTGTGAACCCTTATTTTCTTTGTCTTTGACATAGATATGACACTCAAATACGATCGTTTAAATCAATGCGAGATAGATTTAAAAAAAAAAAAGTAAACCTAAATTTATATCTATTCCAATTATAAAAAGAATCAAACAAACTACTAAACAAACAAAAAAATTATCCAATAAAACATTTAAAAAAAAAAACAAACAAAAATGGAGTCAACACCGACACGTCCTTGTTTCGTGACTGGGTTCGGCTGCGAGCGGTAAAATCACAAATTTACACTAAAAAAATAATAAATGTCATATCTTATTACCATATCACTTATCTGTAATAAAATACATTTTAATCTTGCTCAGAAATTAAACCGCATCTATCTATATAAAAGGCTATGATGACAAGTCACACCGTTTGTCCAGTAAAGTAACGACGCCACCTAGGAAAGAAATATGGACTACCAACATTTGACATTTCAATCATAGTTTGTTATTGAAACGATCCGTTTGATTTATTGCCAATTTATTCTACAATTTGATGATTCAAATATTGTTAATCAGAAATTTAACTGCTTCACAGTAATTAATTTTTTCGCAAAACTGCTAAAAATATAGGTTACTGTAATTATAAGGTAAGATCAATGACGTATTATATATATATATATATATATATATATATATATATATATATATATATATATATATATATGGCATATCTCGTAAACAGAGAACCAAAAAGGGTATATCGATGGAAGGCAACTGTATATACGTATTTCTGACTATTGATCGTTTTAGTACGGTGCAGCCAAGTTAGAAAAGGAGCATGTTAACTTGGGAAAGGATCACTACAGAAGCAATGCGACCAATTTGTGGCATTAGAGTTAGAAGACCCCAATGGTTTCCAGGGCAACAACTAACAATAATCACGGAGGAAGATACAGCTACCTGGGGAAAGGAATGCCAAACGTTGAAACTTCCGTATTCCATGATTAGTAGCTGTTTCCACTTTAGTTGTGTTTACCATGCCATGATAGCTGTACTAGAGATATCATCAGGGACCTTTAATGCAGTGGTTTCTCGTTGTCGTCTGCATTCTGATGCCGTTGATCACGTTCTTGGTTCGCCTTTGAGACCAATTTCTCAGTCTCAGGACAATAGAATAACCTTCCATTTACCAGCTCATCCGTCCGAAGCCGTTGGCCAGTAAATGGTGGATTGCTTATCCAGGCAAACACTCAGAAGTCAGAGCCTCGTTGGTTATCTAACAGGATTCACCAGAGATGACCATGATCTAGATCATCAGACGAGCAGGCGAGGTTGACATTTGAATAGGAGAGGCTATATGTTGCGCATTACTATCCCATTACACCCCAATCCTAACGTGCGACATAGCAAATGAAATCCTAACATGTGACATAGCAAATGAAAGGGGAGGATATAACGAATATATTCAGACAGAAAAAAATAAACAATACGCTACCAAAAGGGCATTACACAGTATCGTCATTATTATTGAAGTATAGCGACATACGCGATATCATGGGACACTATATATAAAAATAGATTTACTATAAGACAAATTTTGATTTATTGACTTAAAGAAGGCTTCTGGCTGTATACAAAATAAACAACTGATCGTGTCCCAACTTGCGACATATCAAACGAAAGGGGCGGATATAACGAATATATTTAGATAGAAAAATCAAACAAGGCAACTACTAAAAGCGCATTACACAGTATATTCATTATAATGATCGTATAACGCTATTTGAGCTATTTTTTATTGTTAATTTTTTTACGTGGCTTCAAAGTAATATCTATACTATTGTCTTTGAGGGAAAGATGGACAATGGCAAAATAAATGAAAATAAAATAAATTTGTGATAATAAATTATCAAACAATTTTTAAAAATTACTTTCAATTTAATCAAATAAATTTATAATTAAACCAAACATATAAACTCTGGTTTAATATGTATAATTAAACTTAAAAATTTTCTAATGTTCATACACAAATTATAAATACTTATTATGACTTGTACTCAAAAAGAAGATATCTTCATTAAATTTCATATTTATTATGAAAGCGAATAGCTGAACAAAATGTTAAAAGTGTGGTGAGAGTGTGGTTGAAAGTTCTTTTTTTAGTGTATATCAGGCTGACCTTTTATTTACACAATTTTTCTATTGGCACCTTTTCTCTTCCGACTGTGCTCTGATCATCTACTGCTCGTATTCTTGGATGCTTCACACACCCCTGTTCTCAGCTGGTAAAAGTCTCTGACACACACTAAGGGCGCTACAGTTTCTCCAAAACACCTCCTGGATAAACACCTATCCCACAGGAATTTACATCCCACAGGATGTAAATTCCGCTTTTAACTGTTACCACTCCTTTGGCTTGTTCCACAGACACATTAAACACTATACACAATTTTTATTTACAAGCAACTCTGCTCACTTTTACAATAGGCTATGGAGCAACAAAACAACCAGCTTCTTCAGAACACAGTAAAATCTCTTCCGGCATCGCAAAATCGGGTTGGCGTCGTTTCCCTCTACCTTCCACTTCCACCAATCAGATTCCAGCATCATATACTTAACACCTTAAATTCCACCCAATTACATTCAATACTTTCTCAGTAAACAAACTTGCTGTCGTCATGACCTTATATCATTTGGTATTTCCAATTTCATGAATAATTCCTTTCTTTTTGTTTACAAGTCTCGATATAACCACATAACTAAACATCAAGATTATTATCTACCCTCATCTTTTACTAAAAGCTTTTTCCTTACTTTCAAAATTCTGTGTACAAAAGATTTCTATTTTGTATTCAAAGAATTCCTATACCTGTGCCTTTGATATAATTGCTTATTAAAAACCGACTATTTCTATTATATTGATATCTATCTGCTTTATCATAGCTTAGGCAAACCATTACTCATACTTATCTATTTGGTTTTTCACCTCGGTCATAATTATTATGTGTAACGTCGTATGTGTGACGTATTTCCATTTTTTAATTTCGCATAAAGTAAAAACTGATTGACCACAATAAAGCAAAAATGTGAATAAAATAATTTAATTAATAGTGATTATTTAATCTAAAGTTTTAAATTATTAACCAAGAATAATTTCTACTATGATTTGAACAGCAGCAGAACAATAACGCAAACTGTCACTAAATAATTATAAAAGTCTGGTGGATCAGAGTTCAAGGCACGATGTTCTCATCCAGGCGCTCAGGGTTCGAATCCAACATGGAGGTTTTACTTTTTTAAAAATTAAAATTTGAAATTATGCAGATATTATATCGTTTTGCTTTAAACCACTAAACATTTATTTCAGTCTTTATTAGAAGTGTTTATAGTAAAACATGAAAATCTTGTTGAAAAAACAATGTACTTTCGAAAATAAAGTAAAAATTCTTCAAACATAAAAGAACGTTCTAAATAAATGTATGTACTTACAAAAAGTGTTTAAATAGGTAGAAATTCTATAAAAATATTCTAAATAAACGTATTTTATTCTAATGAAATAAACGTATTTACAAAAAATGTTCGAATAAGCCTCCATTAGCAGCAGAACAATAACCCAATCTATTATAAAAGTTTCATCTAACATTAGTTAATGTTTCTGGACTAATACCTCTCATTGAATCAAAGATCTTTTCTCTTAATTCTTGGAGAGAATTAGGCCTATCGTCTTCAATTCCATATAGTTTGGACTTGATATATCCCCACATAAAAAAATCACAAGGTGCAAGATCAGGTTATCTTGCAGGCCAAAAAATATCTCCGTAACTACTAATCAATCGATTAGGAAAAGTCGCACTGAGATATTCACTGACGATGCGAGAATTATGTGCACGACAACCATCGTGTTGAAACCATATGGAATCGAAAGGTATTGGTAAATTACGAAGGGCTGGGACAATTTGATTTTGCAGAAGTTCCAAGTATTTCCGCCCAGTCAACATACCGTCTATAAAAAATAGACCAATGGCTTGATCCCCTATTATGCCTCCCCAAACATTTACTTTTCGAGGACGCTGGGTACGAGCGACATAAATCTGACGAGGATTTCCTCGAGACCAATACCGAGCATTCATTGAATTGTGACGGCCATGCAATGAAAACGTACATTCATCGGTGAACAAAACGTTCTCTAAAAAATGTTCATCTTGATGTGACATTTCCATTGCAGTTTGACAAAATTCTAAACGTCTATATTAATCCCCAGGGAATTGTTCGTTGGATTTATGAAGTTTATAGGGACGGTATCCATGTCTTTTCAAAATTTTACCTACTCTAAATCTTGAAATTCCATATTGTTCTCCGAGACGAGATGTTGATTGGGTAGGATTTTGCTCAATACTTGCACAAATCAAAGTGTTCCTTAGTTCCAAATCTGGATTTACCTCCTTTCGTCTACGAACTCCTCTTGGAGCGAACACTGATTCATAAGTAAAAAAAATTAAGGATAATAGACTGAATTGTTGATCGTGCTGGAGCCGGCCTATTTGGAAACATATTTACAAATTGTTGTCTAATCATGTTGTCTGATAATCCATTCACATGCCAGACAACAATTTGCACTTTTTCCTCGACCGTTAAAACCATTTCTACGAATTGTTTTTTCAATAAAAAGTTTCTGTTTATCGTGCAAAAACACTTCTCGATATGTTATTATTTGATGGCTGAAGGCTTGATGATTTGGTTAGCCGTAAAGAAGGCAACTGTTCGCGCGCATCCATTCCAATGTTGTCAATTGTTTTGAAAATCATTAGCTGTACAGAGGAATTGATATAATCACTGAGAATTTAGTGATGGATTTGACATTAAACAGTCTTCACCGGATTATTTTGCATTCACAACTGAAGACTGTAAAACTGGAATTGAATTTGAATTATTTTGTATTTCTATTTTATAACATTGGAATAAGAATAAATTGTAAATAACGAGTTTTTCGAAAACTTGTTACCTAATATGTATCATATTTTTTATTATTTTTTGATTGAATAAAACAAAAATTTTATCCTTGGTGTGAATTGAAACCCAACCTTCTTGTCAATAGACCACGTCTCTAACTATTACACCAATTCCACATACAATAATTGTTTTCGGACTGAACTTACCTACCTTTAGTTTAGTCAAATATTTCAGTTGAGTTATTTTTATTACCTATTAAATAAACTTAAAGATTTATAATTTAAAATCGCTACTAATTAATGTTTTTTACTATAATATATCTTAATTTATTCAATCATTTATTCTAACATCAGAAATTATTAAAATAAAATATTTTCGAGGTCATCCGTATAATTATGACTAAAGTAAAATAGCCACGTCTGAGAACTAGCTGTATCTCGTACTCTCTCACAACTTAATCTGTCTTCTATCCTTTCCGCTATTTTGACGGGTGGTAAGACACTCATCACTGTATATATATATATATATATATATATATATATATATATACAGAGTATAGTACAAAAACATGATGTTAGGTCAGAAGTGCAAGAGATCATACTTTATATTTACTTGGATTATGTGCTACTATTAAATTTAAATCATATTAGCTTTAAATTAATAATTTTACTTCTAATATAGTAAAATTTTATGCAGTCTAGAGTGTGTTTCAATTAAAACTTTATTGCTAATCATTTTTTGAGATATATATTATAAATATAAATATAATTTGATGCATTGCTATTATTCAGCATAGGTAACTCTAAAAGGATCATGTTTGAAACGTTGATAGCGTGAAATTTAAAACTGTCAGCTTGATATTACTTTCGCAACATCGAAATTTCAGATTAATTTAGTACACGTTATTTAAAATATAAAAATGTATTAATTAACTTCATTTATTTCCGCTGTTTTGTATACCTCTCAAACTCGTTACAAATAAATGAAAATCCATTTATTTAAATCCATTTATTACCTCAAATAGAATAATAAACAACAAAATATTAAACGAAATGTGCTCCAATATTGAAAATTTACATAAAATTTAATTTAGACTATATAATAGAGAATAAATAAAATTCGGAGTTCATTTCAAAATTCGTAATTCAATATTCCTATTGATATACATCGCTGTAAATATACATTAATTTTCGTTGCCTGAAAGTAGCGCCGGGTTTATGAAAAATAAACTACATTTAGCGATATCATTGAATATGTCACTTTTGTCAATTTTCCTCAAATTTTATGATTCTATAATAATTGTTTATTTTAACTATGTCTGCTTTATAAATTTTCACGTTATTTTTACCGGATATATATTTATTTGAAACTGCCGATGCAGTAAAATGATAAATCCAACTACACAACTATTGCATTATTTTCCACAATATACATTCAGTTAAAACTAAACCTTTCATAGACAATTTCGTTTTTGCACAAGATTTATACCCTCTTTAATGACAGATTAGAGGTTACACAAAGAACGGTACTAGGCTCGGGCTTCAGTCTGGTAGAGGTATCTTGGTCGGGGCTCTTATTACAGGTCAAATATAAAGAATCAGGTAGAAAAGTACTGAAGATACAGAGACGAGAAGTAAGAGATAAGAGAAGAGAAGTTAGAAGATAAGAGAAGGGAATTATTTGGGCACCACCCTGTTTTTAGAGGAACAGGGAAGCCTTAAGACATATAGAATAAGATAACAAGAAAGGTAAGATACAGTTAAGATAATCACGCGAGAATAACGTAAACCGTGAGAGAAAAGGTATTATGATTGTGCGGTACACACTTAATATTTCGACACATATACACTAGTTATATGATAAAACAAATAAAAATATAAATCAATAAAAATGCCTGAAAGAGATACACCTTGCACAAAAATATAAATTCATATCATAACAAAAAATAAAAAGCAAATAGTTCGTCAACAAAGTTATATTGAGGTATATTAGTAAAAAAATGCACTATAACAATTTTTACGGCAAGGTTAAATGGCACGAGATAAGTGATTGCACAGTTTATTATCGAATGCAACAACAAAATATCTTTTTTGAAAAATAATTCTAAATATTGTAGTATTCTCAAGAATAGAAAAAAAACATAAATTATAATTGTCAATATTCGTCAAATAAATTATTATTATGCCTGGAGAATACGTAAACATTTACTATATTTTTTTTGAACGTAATCACCTCAAATATATTCATAAAATTTATCAAAAATATAACCTACATTAATTTAAAACAAATGGTTCGTAATTTATACGTATATATTATACCGTAAGTTTATACCCGTGATAGTTCATTCGGTTATACTTAACCATAAATAGCAAAGTCACTAAACTGAATGTTGTAAATCAACTTCTTGCGATTTAGGTATCGAAGTTGAGCTTTAGTCAATAAAATTTATAGTTACTCACGATACAGTAGACAACAGATGGACACAGGTAATGGCGTTACGCCCTCAATAAAGGCACTTGACACTTGGTCCTGGCAACAGGTACTGGACGGCAGGTCTTCTTCTTCTTCTTCATGTGCCTTGTCCGTTCCGAACGTTGGCAATCAACATGGCTATTCTGACTTTGTTTACGGCAGATCTGAATAGTTCAGCAGATGACAATCCGAACCATTGCCGCAAGTTTTGGAGCCACGAGTGTCTTCTCCTCCCTGGACCCCTTCTGCTGTCTATTTTCCCTTGAACGATCAGCTGTAGTACTCTATATTTATTATGTCTCATAACGTGACCCAAGTATTCCAACTTTCTTTTCTTTATACTTATTCCTACCTCTCTCTCTTTACCTATCCGGCGTAGTACCTCTTCGTTGGTCACGTGCTCAGTCCAGAATATACGTAATATACGTCAGTAAGCCCACATTTCGAAGGCCTCTACTTTTTTCATCAATGGTCATTGTCCACGCCTCCATTCCATATAACAAAACCGGGAATACATAACATTTCAGAAGTCGAATTTTGCACTGCAGGTACAGCAAATTACGGTCTTCAATCCGTAATCCCTCGAATTGATTTAGGCAGACGAAAAATGAAACAACCAGACAGGAACAGCACAGGTAGTAGTAAGTAGTAGAGATAAATGAAGATACAAACGAACGTAGAGATGAACGGTGGCGTGGAATGAAGGTAGAGATGAACGATGGCGTCGAATGAAGGTAGAGATGAACGATGGCGTCGAATGAAGGTAGAGATAAACGATCGGCAAACAGAAGTGACTTTATTCCTTCGATTTGGAACACGTCTGTTTGACAAAAGAGAAAATAGTTAATATAGGACTCACTGTGTAAAGACATTTTATATAAATAAGGGTGAATTGAAAATACACTTACCGCCGTGTGATGGAGACAAACCGCTTGCCACAGGAACCAACTTGAAAATGAATTCGAATTCTGATCTGAGGCAAGCTAAAGATACAAAAGGAGTGGGAGTATTGGCTGAAGAGTGCCACGCAAAATTGATATTAAAATAGCAAGGCTAGTGTGGTCATTTTTGTAACCTAACCACTCTCTCCCGACAGGAATTATACTTTCACCGAAAACCAACTCTTCTGCTTTTCTGAGAAGGTAGACCGGAGATTTCACAATAGGCACTGATTCCTTTGTTACTAGGAAAGGTTTCTATTTAGCAAAGAATAAATGAAAAGAACAGAGAACATATGGGGAAATATTTCATTGTTAAAAAAAAATCGTAACAAATCGCTCGTTGCTGTTGGGTTATTTTTAAGGCTTTTAACAAAATATATATAATTTTCTAAGGGGAATAATTTAAAGAAATTTTAAACACACTTCAGATTTATTTACATATGAAGAGTCCAAAGGAAACCAATCCTAGAAGAATGATTAGAATTATTTTTATATGCATGCATCTGCATGAAATTCTGACTAGTTCTAAGATCAACATCTACCCTATGCCAATATGTGCTTTTTCTTTGGGGGTCATTACCACCCCAACTCGAGGGTGGAAAGAGTGTATCAAAAAAAATCCATGGTAGTCGCTGGAATAGTGAATTTTAACACAACAATGTTCCTTAGAGTTTTTTCGAAAAGTCAATATTTTGGAGTTATTCGTGACTGAAAGTTTAGAAATTCAGGAAGTCATAAAAGGATTGTGTCGGGTACAAAAATCCAAACATATAATGTTGAATAACCAGAAAACGGTAGGTTTTTCATTAAAAACGTATAGAAGCTTTTTTAAAGATCTTATAAATTCGTTTAAAATGACCACTGGTAAAAGTGATTTTCATGAAAATTAAGGTAAGTTCTCTTGCCATGAGTTTGCTCTGATAAAGCCAAGAGATAGAAATATGCATATCAGAATGGTGGTACGCTGTGGGGAAATCAAACCTAGACCGTCTATTTTATCCAAATTATGTACATAATTTAACCGATTTGTTTAATTTCCAAACTCATTTTCTCTTTACAAAAATATTTTCTAAATATCAGATATTTTGAATCCTTCGACACATTATTTTTAGTGTAGTGATTTTATTGGTAAAAGTCTTTTGTCTATTCTTCTTCTTTTTATATAGACATGACTGTCTGTTTTTCAATATGCCTCCAGTAAGTTATCGTGTAATCGTTTTCGTGGTCTTCCTACTGATCGTCTTCCTATTGGGAAACCGTCTCTTGGCGTCTTTACTACTCTATTTGTTGTCATTCGGCTGATATAATCGTTTCGTTCTACTCTTCTATTTCTTGCTCAGTTCTTGATGTTTTCTACCTTGCATCTATGTCGTATATCTGTACTTCTAGCTCTGTCCCATAGTGTCTTACCATTAATTTTTCATCTCTGCTGTTTTTAACAGCCTTTTTGTCCTCTCTGTGTCAGGTCTTGTTTCTGCCGCATATGTCATTATTGGTCTGATGACTGTTTTGTAAATTCTGCCTTTCATTTCTTTCCCGATATTTTTATTTCTCCATATTGTTTCATTCAGGCAGCCTGTGGCTCTGTTTGCTTTATTCACTTGATCTTCCACTTCAGTTTCGAGCTTTCCGTAGCTAGATAATGTGATGCCTAGATCTATAACTCCATCACTTGTTCTATTATTTGAACTTCCAGTTCCATTTACATCTTAGTAAATTTGCGGTTATAACCATGCATTCTGCCTTTTTGGGGGAAATTACCATGTTAAATTTTCTGATGGTTATATTAAATTGGAGCAGCATACGTTGTAAATCATCTTCACATTGAGAGAGTAGTATTGCGTCGTCTGCATAGCAAATTATTTTTAAATTGTTTTTCTCCCATTTGGTATCCTTTTATAGTTCTTACTTTTTTTATTATTTCATCCGTAATCAGGTTAAACAATAGAGGACTCAGTGAATCTTCCTGTCTTATCCCATTGCCAGCTTCAATAGGGTGGGTTAGTTCTTCTTCTACTTTTACTTTTTTTTTTGTTGTTTTGGTAGATATTTTCGATAGTTTTGATTATTCCTAGAGGTATCTCTCTTGCGTACAGTAAGTGGATAACGTCTTTTAATTTGACCAGGTCAAATGCCTTTTTAAGGTCCACGAAACATAGATATGCCGGTTTGTTGTATTCTAATGATTTCTCTTGCACTTGCCTCATTATAAATATAGCGTCGGTGCATGATCTTCCCGACCTAAAACCTTGTTGTTCTTCTGCTAGTATTTTTTTGGTCACTTGTAAAACACTTTTGTGGTCAAATAAATTAAAACTTGATTTTATAAACTATTTGTACGTCAATTAAATCAGCAAATCCCATGTTTGTAAAGAATGGTTCAATAACGAACCATTGGCGGAAGTTGACTTCGAATCCTGTCTGGTCAGGAATTTCAAGGTGACGCACACGCAATCATTTCACTACGCACACGTGACTCTCGTTTAATGTGATATTTCTTTATTATATGTGTTAGAAAGACGGGTATTCTGATATTTAGTTTTATTATAATCTATGGATGTAAGTTGTGTATGTGTAGTGTTGTAGACAAATTGTCGATTTGGCAAAATTACCCTAAAATGGCTAAAACTTTATTGGAATTAGAAGCCGAATAGGAGAAACTCAGTGATAATGATAATGGGGGTGCAAAAATAGCTATAATACCTCTGGGCTGTGACGAATTGACAGATGAAGAAATAATTGATGATTAATTACTATTTAAATGGGAATAAGCCACAATTAAAGGTTAAAATACTTTATTGACGTTTCAATTTCCACTTCTGAAATCGTTCTCAAAATACAAACATTAGTGTAAAAATTAAAATACAAACATTAAACTAATGTTTGTATTTTGAGAACGATTTCCGAAGTGAAAATTGAAACGTCAATAAACGTATTTTAACCTTTAATTGTGGCTTATTCCCATTTAAATAGTAATTAATTTAAAATGCCACAAGAAAATAGCTTCAGAACAATATTGATGATGATTAACAGATAACCTATTTACTATCATATCAAAGTTTCATATCATCTATTACGTGACGTTGTAGGTGACAATGATAATGATATTTTGAGAGATTGCCGGTACATTTAAGATTTCTGCTAAAGATACCGTCCTTGTGAAATCTTCCACAAGTAAATCTGAATTTTTCGGCTTTGTAGAGATTCCTTCTAAGGATTCATTTGACCCCTATCAACAACAAGAAAATCAAATAAAAAACGTGAAGTATGTAGTGTGATAACTCCAAAATGGTCTACAAATACTGATTCGACATTTTCATCAACACCACAATCATATGAAATTGAAAAAGTGATTGAAATTGAAAACTGTGTCGCCGGAAAAAGCCCTCCACGAATGTTTTCAGCTCTCATTCAATGATGAATTTTACAACCTTATGGTTAATTTTACCATAGAATATGCCCACGATAATAATTTGATTAATTTTGATTTGATTTGTGATTTGATTAATCACGATTTTCATTTGACAGATGCATCACTGAAAAGGTTTTTGGGAATACTCTTTCTTACAGGATATCACACCTTGCCACAAATATATATGTACTGGAGCAAGGACCAGGATAAGAACGTGACATTTATTAGGAACTGCATGAGTAGAAATAAATTTCGGCGTATCAAAAGGCATATTCACGTAAGTGATAATACGGTGTTGTACAAAAATGATAAATTTGCAAAACGCCCCTTTTTCGACATAATGAATCGAAATTCCTGCAATTTATTATTTTCGCATATAATTTATCTGTAGACGAAGAGATGGTACCCTTTTATGGTGAAAATGGTGCAAAAATGTTTATATATATATTTAGGGATTCTACAGTATTCACTGCCTTCCCTCGCTCAACCGTTTCCATCTCTCTCTGTTGTTCCATTCTCCATCGTTTAGTCCTCTCTTACTCATGGCGTCGTCTACTTCGTTCCTCCAGGATTTTCGAGGTCGTCCTCTTTTCCTCCTTCCTATGGGGCTCCATTTGGTTATTCTCTTTATCCATCTGCTGTCGCTAGTTCTTCTTACATGTCCATACCACTTTAGTCTTTTTTGTTCTATATATGTTAGTATGTCTGTTTCTATTGATGTTCTTTGCTTTATTTCGTCATTACTTCTCCTATCCATTCTTGTTACTCTGCAGCATCTTCGCAGGCATTCCATCTCTGTTGCTACTATCTTACTGCTGTTTTTCTTGTTTATGATCCAATTTTCAGCCCCATATGTCATAATACTTCGCACTAATGTTTTATAAATCTGCGTTTTTGTCTTCATATTTAGGTGTCTATCCCACCATACTGAGTTAAGTTGTCGGATTGCTGTTCTTGTTTGTCCTAATTTTTGTGTAATTTCTTCTTCTGTTGTTGCTTTTTTCGTGATTATAAACCCCAGGTATTTGAATTTATCCTTTCCTTTGATTGTTACGTTGTCATCAATCTGTAGATCTTCTATGTCTTCTTCACTTGTACATAGGTACTCTGTTTTCGCGACGTTAATATCTAGGCCAGCCTTGGTATATTCTTCTTGTAGTTTCTTCATCATGTAGCTGAGGTCGTCTTGGTCTTGTGCAATCACTACTTGATCGTCTGCAAAACTTAACGTATATAGGTATTCGTTTCTTACGGGAACTCCCATGCCTTCGCATTTTCTTTTCCATGTAGTCAAGGCTTTCTCTAAGTATATTTTGAATAGGGTTGGAGATGTGGAAAAACCCTGCAGGAGCCCTTTTGTTGTGGTGAAGTCTTCTATGATTCTTGTTCCCATTTTAATGGACACTTTATTTTCTTTATACAGAGCTTTTGTAGCTTCTATGAGTTCCGTCTGTATTTCTAATTTGTACATTGCCTCCCATAGTTCTGACCTTGGTACAGAGTCATACGCCTTTCTCAGGTCCACAAATACTAAGTGTATATCTTTATTTTTAGCTTTTTTCTTTTCCAACAGTTGTTCCAGTGTGTATATGTGGGCTATTCATGATCTTCCTGCCGTGAAGCCTGCCTGATCCTCCCCGATTTTGCCTTTTATCGCTTGCTCTATCTTTTCTCGCAGTATCTTCCCATATAATCTTCCTATTGATGCTATTACGCTTATTCCTCTGTAGTTTTCGCATCGTTTTCTATCTCCTTTCTTAAATATAGATGTCATATATGCCGCCGTCCATTCCTTTGGGAGCTGTTCTCCATTTATGGCTTTCTGAAATATCCATTGTATCATCCGGTGTAATTTTTTTGATCCGTATTTTATAAGCTCAGGTGAGATGCCTCCAGGTCCCGGCGCTTTCTTATTTTTGATTGCTTTTATGGCCGTTCTCATTTCCCTATCTTATTTCTATTTCTTGTTGTGGGAATCTGCTTCGTCTTCGCCTGTTTTCTTTTCCAATGAATTGTGGTCTTTGTTCTGTTAATAGTTCCTTGTAGTAGTCCTTCCATTCTTTGTCCTGTATATTTCCCAATTTAATTTTTTCTTTTGAGTTTTGTTTCAATCCCCTCAGTACTTTCCATGACTTCGAAGTTCTTGTACCTCCTATATATGTTTCAATATTTAAGCAGATTCTTTCCCATTCTTCATTCTTTTGCTGTGTTATTTGTTTTTTCACTTCTCTATCTTTTTCTCTATATTCTTTATAAACTTCATCGTTGTTTGTAGTCAGCCATTTTCTGTATAGTTGCTTTTTTTTCAATTATTCTTTTTGTTGGTTCATTTATTTCATAGTAGTGCTGTTTATTTGTTATATGTTTTTTTTCCCCAAGGGCTTCGAATGCTGCTTGCTTTATACTCGCCTTTATATGTTCGTATATTTCTTCGATGTTGCCGTATCTAAATTCTATTAATTTTTGGTCTAGACGTTGTTGGTAAAGTTCTCTTATTGATTGTTCTTGGAGTAGTTCTATATTGTATTGTTTTTCTCAAAAATGTTTAAAAAGGAAAAATCTGTGCGTTTTGGGTATAAGTTATGGTGCATCTGTTCATCTGATGGATACGTATTTCAATTTATCCCCAACGATGGTGCTGGCACAACAAAATCAGATTTAGCCTTTGGTGTTGATGTAGTATTAAAATTAGTAGGTGTTGTAGAAACTCCGTCTAACCACAGGGTATTTTTTGACAACTTCTTTTCATCTTATAACACAATATTGAAAGAAAAGGGAATTTGTGCAACTGGTACAGTGCGAGAAAACATGATTGAAAAGTATCCACTGGAAACATCTAAAATTATTTCTAAAAAATATAGAGGGTTGTTGAACTTTGTTTTTAACAAAGAAGCTGAAGTGTCTGTAGTAGATGGAATGACAACTCAGTTGTAACAGTAATCTCCATTAACTGTCCGGTCCATCCCATAGGCTTTTCAAAGAGGTAAAATCGCAAGCAAATCGGCAAATAAAAACTCCATTTCCCAAATCGATTTTCGGTCATATATTGTTGTTTGTTTAATGAAATCAGAAGATGAACAACAAGAAGAATCAGAACAAACTAAAAGTGAAGAAAATGAAAAGTCAACTGTTCCGTTGATAGTAAACCTGTAAACCGACGAAAAATAGCTTACCAGCTGAAATCCGAAAAGACAAGATAGGTCATTTAGTAATAAAGCATGCAGAAAATGCAAAAGATGGTGCAGGCAGTGTTCTATCTGACCTCTGACCTCATTATGTGGCTATTTCCAACTACTTTATATCTGATAAGATCGAAAACGTTCTGAAAATTTATAAATCCATTTTGGATAATTTTACAAAAAGAAGTTTTTACTTCATTTTTTTGAACTAAACTTTTAAACTTAAACTAAAATATTAAATACTTTAAAATAATCAGTATGGAATATAAGAAATAATAAAATATTTGTTTATAGAAAACAAATACACATAAATATTTCGATTATGTTCAATTCCACAAATATTAAATGCGGTCCTGGGTGGGAGTATGAGAATGAGGGAGTGTATCATAAGCAGTTGAGCGAGAAATTTGATGGGTATGGAAGATGACAACCATAAACAATGAGTTACTCGAATGATGGGTTTTTCTTTCCCTTTCGATAGAAAATGTTCTGCATTATGTACCGGTTGTTTTTCTTGGTTTAATGACCGGGTTAATGGCTAAAACTTTCATAAAAGAAAAGGGCATTTTGCTCATTTTTTAGTGGTATTAGTATTTTTAATAAATTACGCCGATATTGTATACAGTATTGAGGTATTTTAAATAAAATAAAGAGTATGATACCTTAGTATAATATGAAGAGATTGTATACATATACACTGCTAAAAAAACTAGAGGTTGGACCGTCCTGAGGTAGCATTCTCTATTTGACTTATCTAATTACAGATTGGTAATCTGTAATGGAGAAATTACAAATACTCATAAGGACTAATCTAAAATTCCTGTCGATAAAAGTCACTAAGAACCAGGCAAGTCAAATATAAACGATCTAGTATAACAGATAGATGTAGAACTAGAATTGTAGAGGATTGGGGTCAAAAGGACAAAAATAAACGACGAACTAAAACATTTATGAAAGCGATGACATAAAAAAAAGAAAACAAGAGCAGCAGATCAAACAAACATAAAACTTCCAAGGTATGAAGGTCTCTTGCAACAATTAAAGGTGCTAAATCTTATAAATTGATATTGATGGTTATTCAAAATTCATGAAACGTGGAAAACGGCATAAGTAATTATTGGAATAAGTAAATTTTCTATTAAAATTTAAACTGTAAGGTTTTGGGAAACATTTTTATATTGTAAGTAATATGTTGACTATTTTAGTTTTAAGTTCATGCGCGCTGTGTGCGAATGTAGTTGACATAAAGCGCCATGTTGTTTGTTTTTAGTTTTCATTAAACTCATCTAAAAGCATTTGTGATTTTATTTATATATTAAATTAAAATCCCAATAGTTTATGTGACCCGGACATTTCCACTGCCCTACAAAAGTGTTAAAGAATAAAGAAATTGTTAATAATTTTTCCACTTGACGCATATGTTTTGTGGTGTCTAGGTTAAGTGTCTTTGTTTTTGTTCTATTGAATTCTCGATAAAGACCAAAGGGCGTTAGCCATATTATGTTTATCGGTGAAATCAACTTGCTTAGCTCATCTGAGCAAAGCAAATACATCGACAGGAGATTGGGATAACCTAAAAAAAAAATATCACAGTGCTTGGCTAACTAGGCAAATGTAAGTAAGCGAAGATTTAATGATGGGACAAGATCTGAAAACTATAAAAAATTACCAACTGGAAGAACAAAATAAGGAATAGACCTGCATGGCTATAATTGTGGAACAAGCTAAAACTGACAAAGGGTTGGTGAGCGAATGATGATGGTATTACAAAAACAGAGCCAGAGTGGAAAGGCTTCAGTGCCCTCCTCCCTGTATTTGTTACACATTATTGCCCAACTATATCTATGACTATTTCACTAGAGTATTTTTAACTGATAAAACGTCATAGCAACGCCACGTTTCCTACTGGCAAAACTCCTTCTTGCCCGTGATTTCTCAGCGACAAAATTATGACAGATCCGTCACGAAGGTATCTAGTAATTCTATTGTTCTCAGTTTGAGAATCGTCATTAAGGCGTAATCAATTTTGGACAGATATAATTGATCCAGACGAAAAATCAAAATTTGGATGCTCGTCAGGTGAAGAAATAAAAAAATTGGTATCAGAAATTGTTCCATTGAACACGCAGAGATCCAGAAGCTCTATTTGGACCCAATTTTTGGAATTTGTACACGTGAGAAATTTATCGCTTGAAGGGTTTACTACCCTAACGAAACTAGCAAATATTCTCGAAGATTATGCCTTTAACATAAAAAAAGGCAATGGCGAAGACTATAAAGAGTCATCTGTGGAATACTACAGCAAAAATGGTACAAAAAAAAAATATTTTATGGAGTACAGCAAAGAAATCGACCCTTTCACAGATATAGCTTTCAAATGTGCAAGATTGGCCAAAGATATCAAGCAGATTCAGCTTCAAAGTGTTCAAGAAAAAAGAAAACTCAGTTTAAAAGCATTATCCACCAAAGAACTATTAAAAATCATTCAAAGCTACGACGAGGAAACTCCCAATGGAACACAAAAAAGTTTTTTCTCCTTTGCTTACTTGAACTTGCTTGGAGAGGCAATGATGCCGCAAACTGCAAGATTCACCTTTTCCAGAAGGAATTTGATGTTATGGGAGAATTTATGGGCAGAATTTGACAGCATTTTTTCTAAAACAAATCAAGGCCGTTCGAAAAGTTTGGCAAGCAGCAAATGGCTGGTAAGAAATTCATCAAACGAAAATGTATGCCCAGTTAGTAATGGAAAGAAGGAGACCAAAGATGATATCAGACAGACTCTTTCTTACCGTTCACCCCAACTGGAAGGATAGATCTTAGTTCAAAAATTGTTCACTTGGAATCAACACCGTATCTAAGTGGACAAAATTGTCAGCTCAAAAAATTGGAATAGACACAAAAAACATAAAATAGCAAACCATTCTCATCGATCTTTAGCTGTGCCAGCCTTGTTCAAGCAAGGTATTTTTGAACAGGAGTTAATTAAATTAACGGGTCACTTAAATGCAAGCTCTCTAAAACTACACTTGAGTGCAAAATAATCGACTCAAAAGCGATATTTGAGATTACACCTTCTGTTTCAATGTAATAAGTATGAAAACAACAAAATGTAATGTGCAAACAATAACTTTATTATTTAACTTACAAAAACTGCTATTGCACTATTTGGAAGACACATTATAAAAACAATATGCAACATAAACAGAATTTCCTAATTATTCATCATTGGAACTAACGCAAGAAAGACGTTATGAACAGAGAAATTATCAATTACAACATGAATTTCTTAATTATTTAGTATTTAATATCACCACGCCTACTCCCAATTACACTTTTCAATCGATTTCGCATGGATCGGATGACTTTTCTAATAAATTCTTAAGGCATTGCTTTCCATTCATCATTATGCGCAGCTCTCAATTCTATTATGCTCCTTGGTGCATGATTTCTGTCCCGGAACCTTCGTTTAAGGTCATCCCAAAAATGCTCGATTGGATTTATGTCCGGGGTTAACGCAGGTCAATTTATTGTAGGTATACCGATCTTAGATAGATGGGTGGTGGTGACTCATGCGATATGGCATCGTGCATTAAAATAAAGGCATCACCAATTAATCCTGCGTATGAAACCACATTTTTCTCTAAAATATCTCTGATGTTACGATCCGCCGTTAAACCTCCTCCACGTCATCCACCAGGCACGAAAATCAACTCGGTTTTTCAATCTATAGAACTACCTGCCCAAAACATACAAGAACCGCCTTCATGACACAATTTCTCGTATACAAAATGTGCAAATCGCTCTCCTGGCCTTCCATAGACTCGACGCCTCTTGTCGTTGCCATGTAGGCAGATCCTACTTTCATCGGAGAATAATAGCTGACTCCATTGATAGTCGTCCCAATACAGGTGTATTGGGACTTTTTGGTGTCAGGTTGGCTGCCTTTAGTCTCCTTTTTATTGTCCAAACGCTGGTCACCACACCTCGGACCTCTTTAAGCTCTTCTTTGTCAAATGTCGATCTCTCAATGAATTCGATACAAGAAATCGATCATCTCTCTCCGTTGTTATTCTTTTAATGCCTCCTCGTTGTCGACGGATATAATCAACAGTATCTTGGTACTGACGATTCACTCGGGATATAGCAGATTGGCTTAAATTTAGTCGATTTGCCACGGCCCTCTGGCTCAGGCCTTCTCTCAATAGTGCTACTGTTTGAGTTGAGTTGACGGATGTGGTATCCATTTGTAATGCAGTTGCGAACTTCTTCTTCTTCTTCTTCTTCGTCTAGCCATTCACCTCCACATCTGAACATAAGCCTCTTCAAGTCTTCCTTTCCATTGTTTTTTATTGTACGCTACTTGTAGCCAATTTTTCCCGGCAGTCCTTTTCAGATCATCTGCCCATCTCATACGAGGTCTGCCTCTGGGTCTTTTGTGTTGGTATGGTCTCCAGGTTAAAATTGATCTGTGCCATTTGTTTAGATCGCTCCTAGCTACATGTACAGCGTATTCCCATTTCAACTTTAATGATTTTTGCACCACATCGGTGACTTTGGTTTTCTGTCTTATCCATGTGTTTGTTTTCTTGTCCTTAAGTGATATACCTAGCATTGCTCTTTCCATCGCGTGTCGAGTGACTCTAAGTATATTCATATTCTTTTTTGTGATTGTCCATGTTTGTGTCGCATAAGTTAATATCGGAATAATGCATGCATCAAAAACTTTAGATCTAAGATGTAATTGAGTTTGTTGATTTCTGAGTATATAGTTCAGTTTACCGAATGCTGCCCAAGCTAACTTTCTTCTTCTATTTTTTATTTCTTCAGTTTGAATTTCCCTATTTAGTATTATTTTTTGTCCTAAGTATATATATTCTTCAACTTTTTCTATAACTTTATCGTTTATTATTGTCACGGTGTCTTCGGAGTGCATGACTTTTGTTTTGTTTAAATTCATTTTCAGTCCTATTTTAGAAGATTTGGTATGTAGTTCTAAAAGCATGGTTTGCATTTCTTGTAGGTCAGTAGCTATCAGGATTATGCCATCTGCAATTCGTAGATTACTGAGGTAGCGGCCATTAATGTTTATTCCCTTATATTTCCAATTTAGGTTTTTAAAAACGTCCTCCAAAACTAAGGTGAACAGTTTGGGTGATAAAGTATCTCCCTGTTTGACTCCCCTGTTTAATGGTACAGGGTTCGTGTGTTCATTTTCATTTAGGTAGTATGTAGCTGTAGCTTGGTTCATAGTTTCTTTTATTAAGTTAATATATCTGCTGTCTATTCTACAATTTTGCATTGCGTTTATTACGGCTATGTGTTCTATGGTATCGAAAGCTTTTTCGTAGTCTACAAATGCTAGGAGAATTGGAAACTTGTATTCGTTACATTTTTCTGTTAATATTTTTGTGGTTAACAGGTGATCGGAAGTTGAATAGCCTTTTCTAAAACCTGCCTGTTCATATGGTATTCGTCTAATTTCCTTGTTAGTCGAGCAGTTATGACTTTGGTGAGTATTTTAAACAGGTGTGACAGTAGGCTGATGGGTCTGTAGTTTTCCAATTTTCGACTAACACCTTTCTTGTGTAATAAGATTACTTTAGAGTTGTTCCAGCTCTTAGGGACTTTGCCCTGATGTAAACAACTGTCCACAAGCTTAGTTACAATTGCAATTAGTTCCTTACCTCCTTCTAATATCATGTCTGTGGTAATACTATCTTCTCCTGCAGCTTTATTTCTCTTTATGTTTTCCAATGCTGTAGTTACCTCTGAAATTCTTACTTTTGGCATTATTTCTGATCCAACATTTTTTATTAATTTCCGTGCTGGTCTCATCTCATCATCTTGTTGATGTCTTCTGTAAAGTTCTGTGTAAAATTCTTCTATTCGTGTCAGTATGTTTTCTCTAGTTGTGATATCATTTTCGTCTTTTCCCATTAATGATATCATCTGACGTCGTCCTAGTGTCGGTCTGAGGCATTTCATACTCTTATTTTTTTCAATAGTTGTTGTTATTAATTTTTCGTTTTCTTTTCTTTTTTGTTGTCTGATTCTTTTTCTAATCTGCCTATTAAGTTCTGTATATTCGTCGGTTCCCCTTTTGTTAGATTTATTTAAGATCTTCCTTCTTTTTATTTGTTGTAATATTTCTTTGTCTAATTCATTGTATGTTGTTTTTGGTTTTTTCTGTTGCAGAAGGCTTTTATTCACTGTTTCAGTAATAAGGTTATTCAAATCATCAATATCATTGGAGTTTATCTGCTGCATGCTAACTTGACTTAATGCATGCGCTATCTTTTTATTAAATTCACTATTTTTGATTTCTTCAGATGTCCATTTGTATCTTTTTTCATGTATTCTTTTTCTTTCTAGTTTTTTGTTAATTATTAGTTTTGTTCTTATTAGTCTATGATCGCTTCCTAGGTCAAACTGGTTTAATACTGATACGTCTTCTACTAGGTTTCTATTCTTCGTTAAGATATAATCTATTTCATTCTTTGTCTTTTTATCGGGGCTAAGTTGCGAACTTAAGTGACTGATATAAAATATTAGTATCTTGCTATGGAAAATGATGTGTACGATGTTAACCGAACGCGTTAAGTCGGTGCGTGTCGATTTCAATGAGTTAAATTCTGACCCTCTTCTCTACGTGTTGCATTATTTATTTGTAATGCGTCATCCAATTCACCAAAAAACAAAATTTTTTTAAAACTCAATAAGTATTGTACACTAAATATTTTTAAATTTACAATTTTTAGATTGAAACAGGAGACGTACTTTGCCAAAATAATTTTGAGTCGATTATTTTGCACTTAAGTGTATATCTGCAGCTGGATTCCAGTCACCACCAGAAGTTGATCTCGAAAATCTCATAACAACAAATGAAGCTGGACCTTCGAGTTCCCAAATTCTACAGGTCAATTATACACAATATCATGCTTTGGTAGAAAAAAATGGGCAAACTACTATAGCTTATAATAATTGTACATTTAATATTGTTAACAAATAAATAAAGATTATGTTTCGTTGATATGGTGTATTAATTCTTTTGTGAAATAATCTTGTCGTATATCATTGGAGAGAAAATTATTTACTGGCAAAATTTTCTTCCGGTTTTTTTTAAGTTTGTTGCCTTTTGGCAATTTTCGCTTATGAAATTTTGACAAAATCACTCGACGTGATTTAACTGTCAAAATTTAATTCGCGAAAATTGCCAGGCAACAAACTTTTACACCAGTCGAAAATATTGCCGCCAAAATTTTCTCTGTTATGATATTATATACGAAAAAAATTATCAATCTGGTACCAATATTCGCGAATATTTCGAATATAGCGAATAATCAAGAAATTATGGTTTGTTGTTTGAACTATTTTGTTAATAAATAATTGTGTCTTTTGTTCTTATAAGAAAGCAACATATAGGTATGCACATAGACGAAAGTATGCATCGTTTTATTTAATTAGAGATAAAATTTTAATCCCAAACTATTAAAAACAAATGATTACACAACATAAAACTGACATAAAAGTTCACCTCAACAAATTAAAACATTGCAGCCATTAAATTAAATATGGCCGGCGTGTCGAAGATAAAAACTGGAACGATTTTGATTAACATTTTACAATCGGTAGCAGTAAAGAGATCCATTAAAAGGTATCGAATCACTGGCTTTGAAATTAAATAATTATGTAAATTATCGCTTTAGATCGATTTTATAACCTGTGTAAGTGTATACGTTCGTATTTGTTATTGTCAGCCACTTAATTTTTACTTCCTATATACGGACATGGGCAAAAGTTGTTTTAATGCTTTGTAATACTAAATTATTGTAAACAAGCTGTTCACATTAATTTCGTAGTCGAAGTATATTTTACGACATTTTAACGAAGGTAATCGAAAAAATAAAAAAAAAATACATACCACAATTGTTTACTGGAAACACGTTTGATGTCGATTACTAATAAACTTATTTGAGATAAATAGGACAAGAAAAATGCCAAGCACTGATACAGCAGATGAACTTCTTGAGATTGATGTAACCCTTAGCTCACATAAAAAAAAGACCAGTAAAGGGTTTGTTTGACGTAAAACGAAGGAAATGATCATTAATGCATTTAAAACGGAAATGCAGGAAAAGCTATAAGAAAAATAATCCACGAATTCTTTTTTCGCAATGAAATACCTACAATAGATAAAGTTCTGACGATTGAATATCTGGTTTTGCCTAATTTCAAAAGAACTACGTTTTTTAAATTATCGAAAAAAATAAATTTCATGTTTCAACGTCGTCAGTGAAACAGCATTTTGATGGACAGGGATGAAATTAATTGTCTTGTGGAGACGAAAATTTCTGATCAAAATAATGTCCTACAGAAATGAAAACGGCAAAATTTATTACTTAGAGGAAATTTGGATAAATGCTAGTCAAATCAAATTCAAAATATAGCTAGGCAATTTGGTAACATCTTGTAAACAAGCGTTTTTAGATAAACTTTCTACGAGTTTAAAAATGCTACAGGTAAATGTTATACGTGCTTTTTCACTTGAAAGGAAAGAGGCGAATAAATAATTTGTCAGATTGGCAGTGAAGATGGGTTCGTTCCAGAAGTACTGTGAGTGTTTGAATCAAAGAACAGAGGGGACTACCATAAAGAGATGAACATGAAATCTTTTGAAAACTGGTTCACAAATATACTGCCCCGATTAGAAGAAAACTCCATCGTCGTATTAAATAACGCGCCTTATCATTCCAGAAACATGATATATAGTCCGTCTAGAAAGTATCCGGAAAAAAGAAAGCAGAAATATAATTTTACGGTATTTATTTCTATCAAGTGAAATATAAAATTTCAACAAATAATTCATCTCATTTCCTTATACAACCTCCATTTAAATCTAAACACTTAACTAAACGTCCAGGTATACCCGAAACTAGGTCAAGGCCATAATTTTCGGTAATGGTGTTCCAGGCCTGTAAAACTGACCGAATCAAACCTTCTTTATCTCACGGCGCTGCTCGTTCCACTTCAATCTGTATCAGTTCCCATATGTTTTCAATGGGGCTAAGATCTGCAGATGCTTCTGTCCACGGAATTGTTGCCAATTCGTGTTCTTGCATCCAAGCTTGAGTATACAAAGAAGTATGGCATCTTGTTTAATCTTGCTGAAAACGCCACCCCTCTGGATATAAAACATGAGCCGTTTCAAGAAGAAAACCATTTAGGATGTCACAATATTTCACACTATCAACAGTACCATTAACTATACAGATAGGTGTAGAGCACCACGCTGAGATATTGCTCCCCAAACCATTATTTTAGTGGGAAATTTGAACCGTAACATTTTCTCTTGATAGGACTTTAAGATGATTTGCACCAAGCTGGAAATAACTTTCATGAGATATAAAGACATTATTAAAATTATCTTCTCAAAAACGTTGACAAAAATCTATTCTTCGTTGCCTTTGTAGAGGTGTCATTGTAGGGATTTTTTTGGATTCCTTGATATGTAGCCTTGCTTTTTCAGTGACATGCGGACAGTTTCTGGGCACACTTTTATTCCCTTGGAAACCCTAGGCGCGGATTTTGTCGTCCTAAAGCCACTAAAGCATTTAAATTGTTTCGGTGAATCATACGCGGTCTACCCGAAACTGGTCTGTGTCTCATATATATGTCATTTTTTATCCTCTTTATTGTCTCATACACTGCACTTTTTCCGAGTTCAGTCAATTGCACTAATTTTTTAACGTTTCGGACACCCTTTCTATACAAATATTCCACCACTTTTCTTTTTTCTACTTGTGACATTATTTCACAAATCTTAAGTCTGTTTACAAACAACAATATTTGACAGATGGTGTTGTCATTCGATTTTGCCCATAACCTACTATCGGCACAACCTACTTGATGCATTACTTTTGTCTTAAAATGTTACAAGAAGGAAATCTATTAAAATTAGGAAAAATATAAAATTCCGGATACTTTCTAGACGGACTATAGATACTAACTACTGCTTTTAGAAATCGTGTCAGCACAAGCGATTTTCTTTACAAAAGAAAATTTATTTTCACGCAAATGTCCTCAGGAAACCCTACAGTTTTCATATGGTTAACTCTCCATGATTTCATCTTACAGTACTCTCAAAGGCATAAGGGATAAAATCGTGGTTAAACTTCATCTGTGATCTGACAGTCTTAGAGTATAAACTTGTGCGAAGAGTCTAGTTTTTAATAGATCTGTGACCTCATGGCCCCGCGAAAAGCCAGAAGTTTTGCTAAAGGTATCTCCTTCACTTCACAAACGACATCTTCAGTCGTTAAGTAGGTTAAATATGAGACTTTTGGAAAGACCTATGTTATGGAGTTTAGTCCTTTTTGAATGTAAAAAGAATTTATCAGCTTTTGACGTATTTCCCCATATGTTCGCACATCGTTTGCTCATAAAAAGCCTTATGTCTTGTTATTTCTCTACTAGATATTTTAGTTGGGGTGGTTCTTGTTTTATTGGACATCAAAAACGCCTTCAATTCAGCTAACGGGGGTCTCATCGTAGACAAGATTGTCGAACTTGGGACCCCGGAATATGTTTCCAATATAATAAAGGACTACCTATCGCAAAAAAGCGTATGCATATCGAAGAAAAATAAGATGAAAATGATTGCTGGAGTACCCTAAGGGTCAGTCCTGGGACCCACACTATGGAATATTTTATACAACGGGGTACTAGAAGTAAACAAAACACAAGGAGGAAGGGCTATTGCATACGCTGACGACCTAGCCCTACTTATAGAAGATATGAATTAAGGTATTATAAACAAAGTAAATGAAGCAATAGAAAAAACTGCAAGATGGATAGAGAGAAATGACCTAAAACTTGCAGTAGAAAAGACAGAAGGGACCACGGGATAGAAAAAAAGTAAATTTTCGGTTCAGAGTCTCCGACCTAAGACCCCGGAAGACCGTAAAATACTTGGGAATCATACTAGACGACAAAATGGCATTCAGACTCCATATACAAGAAGCATGTCGGAAGGCGGAAGAGAGGACTTCGATCCTTAATAAGATAATGCCGAATATAGGAGGCCTCGGGTCACACAAAAATCAGTTATCAGTTATCAAATCAGAAGTCAATTTTAAAACCTAGCTTAGTTTCACAATAGTAACCTATTTCGAATGTTGCAGGTGCAGATTGAGATGTTTCGAGAAGTTATTTGAAGAGGACCAAATTGAAATTTTATGAAGAGGAGAAAATTTGCAACAAAACGGGCAAGACCTTTTTTACCAGTCCTTAATAGGAGCAGAGCCCGTACAGAAGAAGAGATCAAGATTAAAACAAAACACTTTCGAAGATGAAGATGGAGATGTTTGTTTCAAGTGCAAACATTCTGTTGAGCATAAAAGTTCTTTTAATTTCTATACCTTGCCTCGTGAAAAAAGGATCAACGTCTGCAAAAGGCTTTTTTGAGTCTGCACGGTATTGGTGAAAAAAGAGTACGAAGACTGCAAGATCTTCTTATGAAAGGTGAGTCTCCTAGAGATTTAAGAGGCTAACAGATGAATCAGAAGACCCTTCCACAAGATTATATACGGATCTTGTAAAAGAACACAATCAGTCATTTCCAGTGAAAACAAGTCACTATTCGTCTAAGGAAATAAAATACTTAGATGCTAAGCTGAACATAAAAAAAATGTTTAATTTGTTCGAAGAAAAACATGAGTTGAACGTGAAATATAGTTTTTACTATAAACTTTTCAAAGAACATTTCAATTATTTGGAAGGCCCCAAATTGACACTTGTTGTGAATATGAACTGCTCAATATTAAAATAAAAAATCCTTAGTTAATTGAAACAGTCAAACGAGTTGCAGTTTCGCAGCTACTAGTGCATAAGAGGCGTAGCAAACAGTTTTATTCATTCCTTCGACAGATGAAAGAATACTGTGCCGAACATGAAAATGCGAAGCTTTTATGTTGTGATTATATTGCAAACATATCGCTTCCTACGATTCCAGTACAGGAAATATATTACCTTAGACAACTGTCAGTCTATCCGTTTGGCATCCACAATACTAATATTGATACTGCGACATTTTATTTATACCACGAGAGAATTGCTGGAAAGGGAGATAATGAAGTTTGCTCTTTCTAATGAAGAAGTATATTGATGAGAATGTTCTAGCTAATATAGATGAGTTGTACTTATACTCGTACAGTGACAACTGTACAGGACAAAATAAAAATTGGACGATAATTAGGTTTTTAATGCAACTTAAAGAAAGTGGAAAATTCAAATCAAAACAGTTGTCTATACACTTCCAATAAGGGATCACTCCTATAGGTCATGTGACAGTAGAATCCTAAGGATTTATACGAAAATGCAGATGGACAAACGAAGCGTGGGGAGACGACGTATATCTTGGCTGCGCAATTTAAAAGACTGGTTCCAGTGGACATCTAACCAATTATTTAGAGCAACAGCTTCAAAGATACGAATAGCAATGATGATTGGCAAACTCCGTAGCGGAGAGGGCACTTGAAGAAGAAGAAGAAGCAGATGTTTTGGATTTTCAAAGTTGATGGCCCAAATTTTACAAGAAAAATACTGTTTCAAAAGAAAATAAAATTGAGAAAAACAAAAAAAACTCTTTCTTTCTACCACGAATTTACTTGCGAAAGATTTAAAAAAGCAGTGGTTGTTGTATCTGATTTTATACGTGGATTTCTTAAGAAAATTGTTACCTTCAAATTGTTATCTAATTCTCTGTGTATTGCTGAGACATATCCTCCTTCCTCATTGGCAAGAAAAACTCATGAAGCAAAGGTACCAATTTATTAAGAGAAATTTCATGACCTGAAGAAAATTTTGCAGTACGTCCCTCAACAACACGAGTGGTTTTACAATAAGCTTGCCCAATGGCCTACGGTTGCAAGCAAAAAATGAGCAAAAATGTACAAAATGGCAATTTATTGTCTAATTGTATTATCTTAGAACTGTTTTCAATCCAAAGCCAATAAAAAAGAAAAAAATAGAACTGTTTTAATAAAGTTATATTAATTATAAATAAACTCGGTGTAAATTCACCCATCAATCAAAACTTTACCCGTAAAACAAGACTTTTGTTTATGAAAGGCTAAGGATTACTATTTTTAATAATAAAAAAATACAATAATATTATTAAAAGTTGTAACTAACATGATTTATTTTCAGTTTTATGGTCCTTAATATGTTTCCAAAAATCAGAAAGGTATAAAATGATTTTTCATAAAACTA